>NW_015386110.1:497463-557557 GCF_001527695.2 Protobothrops mucrosquamatus | reverse complement strand
GTATAAGTAAGGGATGGTGTTAAACTATCTTGCTGAAATGGTAAAGATTTTGGGTATTTGAAGAACTAATTAAATGAATAATTTTTATTAATACGGAGGAGATGGATTGTTTAAGTTTGGAGTTAGAGATATTAATATTTGTTTACTTGTATTTGAATATTAGCCTAGGTTTGGTTTGGGAAGTCCGGGGGGTGGGGGGATGGGATATAACATTGTGTAATATCTGTGATGTATTTCTTTTTTTTATGATGAAAACAATAAAATTTTATATTGAAAAAAAAAAAAAAAAAGAAAACAGCAAAACTGGATTGTCATTTTATAATTAACTACGTGCATCTAGTTTCATATATTACACCAAACTAAGGTTTGTTTTAATTATAATTTTACCTATTAAGACATAGCATAATTCATTACAGAGACTGAGCTGTAAACCACTCTTTACAAACCACACATTGAGGTAAGCCTTAATCAGCCAAACCATACTATAGCTTTGTAAAATGTGTTAATCCAACCGTCGTCTTAACCATAGTTTATTTAATTCAAAGTGATACTTAAATAATTTTGAGAGTATATAATAATTTGTTTATCGCCTTCACCACTTATTACAGCTAACTGTGATAGCAAATTACACAATTCTAGGAGTAGCCTCAACACTTTACAAGAATCAAATTATGGAAAGCCAAATTAAGTATGGTAATATAGCCCTTAATACATTCAAGGTTATCCCAGACAAATTATGATTATGCATTAATTTTGCATATGACCTAGCTAACAGCTTTTAACCCATAGCCAAAATAAACATTTCAGTATAAAAATTAGAACAAATGCCCAGCCCCCTCACTCATTTGAAGACAGAGTTAGATTCATTTTTCATTTGCTGTTCAAGAGACAGTCCTCCTTGATTGCTTTCTTCTGAGACTGGGATAAATAGATCATTTGAATAGAAAAGTTAAACTGCCTTGGTGTGCTGCCTCAGTACCCCTCCTGTGCTGCTGACACTTTAGCTTTTTTAAAGAAGGTCATTCGTCAAAAACATCGACAAATCATTGTACGCCATCATTTTATGCAGCTGTACATAGCCAGCTGTATATCATTTAGTTGGAACTTCCTTTTTTTCTAGCTGGCCGTAAGATCTGAAACTTTGCTGTCAAGTATATCCTTTGACATTCTTGGTAACCTGCACTTAACCTTGAATTTTGGTTTATGATTTCTAATACATTGCAATGAACTTTTAAATAATCATTCATGAACCCGGTTCCAGAGCATCTTCTTACTTGTCATAGTAGGCATTAGAGATATTATACATTATAATAAGTTTAATATTTTGAACAAATATATTAAGTGTTAAAAGTAATAGTAAAGAATTCTCCTGTCCAGTCATGTCCGACTCTAGGGAACGGCACTCATCTGTTTCTTAGCCAAGGGTGCCAGCATTGTCCGATGACACTTTCCATGATCATGTGGTCAGCATAACTATACACTGAGGTGCATAGAACGTTGTTGGTACCTATTTATCTACTCTCAATTGCATGTTTTTGAATGGCTAGGTTGGCAGGAGCTGGGGCGAGGAACGGGAGCTCATCCTATTGCGCAGTGCTCGGGTCTCAAACTAGAGCTGTCAGCTTTCAAACTGACAAGCTAAGCATCTTTAACCACTGAGCCATCGTGCCCCTTTATTTTTTATTTTATTTTTTAATTAAGTCTACAGAATACGTTATAAACCTCCTTGAAGGGTTTATCTGCACTGCTTGGTTAATTTATTATCAGAAAGGGCCAGCACTATTTTTGAAGGGTGAGAGTGGATAAATAACATTGCTTGTATTCTCCCTTCCCGTCGCAAATGCAACCTCCGTATACTTTTTCCTACTACAGTTTTAAAGTATTAGTTTCCTCATCTATCACCACAAGCAATTGGTCAGCAGAAGATGAACTGTCCATGGGAGGATTTCATAGCCTGGGGGACAGCCTGAACACCTTGCAAGCAGGTGCCATATATCTCAGTCTGGACAGGATTTAGGGGCAAGCTGGCCAGAACCCCAGAAAGAACCAACTTAACGGTGCTGTGCAGATAAATCTTAAGAAAAAGAGAAGTGACACTTCTTGAAACTTGAAATTGAAGTATTCACTTTCATTAAAAACCTAGTTAATGAATTTATAAGAGGTTGCATCAATATTCAATTAAACAGCAAATCTCATGAGCTACTAATATTGGACTTTTATTAATAGAATCACCAAGTGTTATCACGATTCACAGAAGGTTATCTCAGACCTATGATAATTTGCTATGAATAATACACACACATACAAACATACCTATAGAAATATTGTTAAGCCTATGTTTGGATTACCACTTCTTGACTTAGAAAACAAAGTTATGAATGAACCATTTCACCATGTCAAAAACCTGTTCATATTTACCATGGGTCTGAGTATGTATAACACTTACCAAGTTATCCATTGTCTACCTTTTCCTATGTTGTCTGAACCAAGTACGTATACTTAGCATCTTCGAAAAACTGTTGTATATGAGAAAGAAATTAGGGAACAACCCATCTTAGGTTACTCCAAAACTATTTCTTTTCCTGGAAATGCATGATCCAGCGATAGGTATTACCACTTGAAAACATATGCTATTGTTTGTTGATTTCTCATCAGCAATTCCTGATAGACATGGAGCAGTATGGTGGCCTGGTGGTGAAGATGCTCGCCTTCCATTCATTTCATTCTGGTATATGTTTTGGGAACATGAGTGGCGCAGTGGCCTAGAGGTGAAGATACTCACCTCACACTCGGGAGGTTGAGAGTTCAGTCCTAGATACAGCAGATGTTTCTCTCTTAGGGCGCAAAGAAAAAAAATACCTGCTGCGAATTGTGTGGGCATCAGAAAGGGCATCTGGCCAGTAAACGCTCAGTTCCATTCAATTGTCCCAACTCTACCCCAAAGTAAGGGATTACAGGGTTGTAAAAAGAAAAACAATTCTTGATAGATTTGGTCTATATAAATGGGATGATATGAAAAAGGGATGAAAAGTATAAATGTTTATGCATTCACATTAAATATTCTTGTGCAAAGAAAATTGGTTGAGTGAGGCTGAGTTGGACAGAAGAATGGGAGTAAATGTTGCAGTGTACAGTCTGTCTGTCTGTCTATCTATCTATCTATCTATCTATCTATCTATCTATCTATCTATCTATCTATCTATCTATCTATCTATCTATCTATCTATCTATCTATCTATCTCTGTCTACAATGATGTGGGAAATTTTTAACGTACACTTCTGCTCTAGCCAACACTTCAATTTCTAAACAATAGTAGGTTAACAAATTCCGCAAGTTCACAGATATATTATTCTATATCCTCTGGGTATGCTTTAGGAATGGCAGCACGATCCAATGACACAAAGTAGGATGACAGCAATTACAGAACAAGCCTCTCCTTTGCTTTTTTAAGTGAATATCTGAAGAATGAAATGTGTGGTTTGAAAGGAGGAGCAAAAATTAATCTTAGCTCTCTCTTCCCAATATTGAATAACAGAGTTTAGCTTTCATAAAATTCTCCAGGAATTCTCCAGGAATATAGTTAATGCTAATAGATTGTGTGCTGCATTAGCCTCACAATACCACCATCTGTTTGCTAAGCTAAGATGTTTAGCTTATCTGGTCATATACTGTATATCTTATGCATACATTTCTGCTTTTTGATCAGCTATATTTTGATCCCAGCTGTGTTTTTAGAACTTAAATTCCAATGTATATTACAACAAATGGGGTCAAGCCTACTGCTTCTTTATCAAATGTTGCAAATCCTACCCTTTCACATTCTAATTGTCTGGGACAGCTGAAACAGTGAGACATCTGGCAGTCTTCTCCATAGGGACTAAACAAATCATTTCCTATCACTCTCCACTGGATCAGACTCTGGGAAACATCCAGTACTAATTTGTAATTGTGCTGTGCTCTTTTTCATTTTACCGTGATGCTTGGAAAGTAAAATATTTTCAGGAAATAAGAAACAGAAATAACTTTGGACTGCTTCATAAGCACATTCATTTAATATCTGATAGTTGGGATGCCATGTCTGAAATGCACTTTTGTGGGTGAGTGCTCTAATATCGGAAGGCTGAAGTGTATGCCCACAGCGCTTGAAGTTTCTGATGCCAAATAATACGTGAAGTTCTTGGTGCTCTCTAAGGTTGGTTGTTTTCTTAAGATGTTTCATTATCCGACTAGGTGAACTGAAAGTTTTACCTAGTTGGGTAAGGTTTCCAAGTCTGCAAGCAAACAGCCAAGCTCAGAAAGCACCAAAAATTCCACAGTGCAATCCTGAGTTACAAATATTTTCTTCTATTGGCAAATAATGTGTTACCATTACTGTTTTTCAGTTTCTATTCCCAATAGATAGTATGTTACCCAGTTCTAATAAGGGTCATTAAATAATCCAAGAAGCATTTAGTGGAGACTAAATAATAAAACACTATTTGAATGATATTTTAAAAAAGTATTACTGTATACAATAACAACATCAGAAACTGTAATAACAACAATACACTATTAGAATCCAGTAGAATTCAAATACATAATTTTTACTCTTAGGAAACACAGACATTAGTTTGTAAGGACTAATAAAAATAATAGTAGGTAGAAGAACAAGGAGCCATGTTTTTACAGAATAACAGAGTAATAGAGTTAGAAGGGACCTTAGAGGTCTTATAGTCCAACTCCCTGCTCAGACAAGAAATCCATACCATTTCAGACAAATGGTTGTTCAATCTATTCTTAAAAACTTCCAGTGCTGGAGCACCCATAACTTCTGGAAGCAAGTTGTTCCACTGATTAATTGTTTTAATTGTCAGGAAATTTCTCCTTAGTTCTAGATTGGTTCTCTCCTTGATTAATTTTCATCCATTGCTTCTTTGGAGAATAGGCTGACCCTCTTTTCTTTGTGGCAGACCCTTAGATATTGGAAGACTGCTATCATGTCACCCCTCGTCCTCCTTTTCATTAAACTAGACATACCCAATTCCAGCAACCATTCTTTATATGTTTTAGCCTCTAGTCCCCTAATCATCCTTGTTGCTCTTCTCTGTACTCTTTCTAGAGTCTCAACAACTGGATACAATATTCCAAATGTGGTCGTACCAAGGTATTATAAATTGGTATTAACACAACACATGATCTTGATTGTATCTGTATGTTATAAATGATGTTATTGGCTTTTTTGGCAGCTGCAGCACACTGTTGGCTCATATTTAAGTGATCCCTCTCACAGTTACTACTATTGAACCAGGTACCACCTATTTTATGACTGTGCATTTGGTTTTTCTTGCCTAAATGTAAAACCCTTTCTCACCATTACATTTCATTTTGTTAGATAGAGCCCAGTGTCCAAGTCTGCCAAGATCCTCCTATATCTTAAGCCTGTCTTCTGGAGTGTTGGCTATTCCTGCCAGCTTGGTATCATCTGCAAATCTGATAAAGTCCCCATCTATCTCCTTTTCCTCCCTTCTAGTTATCTTAGACCAAATCTCTGTTTTCCTAATATTGGAGCAGGAGCAGGAAAGTGATTCATTTCCCATTGGTGGTCAGTTAGGTCATTTAGAGATGAAAAGCATAATTATTGACAATTGTTATCTGTTGTTTATTTTAAAAATAAACTGTTTTCCTTAGAGTACAGATAGAAGAATTAGACCTTTAAAATGAGGACCCATAGATCTAACATGATTTGCTCAATTTCTGTCTGATTTAGCATCTCTATGTAAATTCTGTGTGGTTATTATTGACATCTTGATTAAGACTGCATATGCTGGGGGGGTGGGTCTTCCAAGTTGAAAAGTGGGATATAGATTGAAATAAACAACAACAATAATGACATTAGATTTTGCTTACCAAGTTTTGTTTGATAGCCAGAGAAATTGATCTTCCCCTATGTTGCTTATTTCCCAATGCAGTTTTTCAATAGAACTAAGCACCTTCTTTATATAGTTCTAATTCCTTATCTAAATTATAATGAATATTATTTTGGTTCATTTAGCAAGATTTCTTTATTACCATCCTGAAAATTATGTGGGAATGAAAAGTTAGGCTCAGTCTTTACAAAAATTATGAGCATGTTTTAATCTTAGCGTGATAGAATTACTGATCTTAGAAGAAAAGTTTACTCAAGTGGGGCCATGACCAAAATCAGGGATTCAAATTGACTTAAAATTTCATTTGCAATAAATGTTACATACGCTAAAAAAGACTAGTTTAATTTAGAAATGTCCCGCTTCTCATAAGCTGCTAAGGGTGCCTTGTGACATTACCATATAAATGGAGATATAAATATAAATGAACCTTGGTACACCTGTAGAATGGAATTCTATTTGATGTTTAGACAATTCAGGAACTTAGCTAGATTGCATTTCAAATACAGCAACCTTCTAGACACTAAAATTGGGTTGAAATATGACATAATGGAGGTAATCATCACAACTAATAGATATTTGACTTTGAAAATGCATCATTCTATCCCATATGTAAAAGCAAGAGATAGTTAAATCTGCTCAAAACAGTTCAGATTCTCTCAAAGTATAACTACCGACTCTTCCACCCATATTTAACATAAGGGTAAATCCTATTAGCATTTTTTAAAAGACCGCTATCTTATCTGCATGCTGAATGCAATAGTTTTTCGGTGTACATGAGAAAACATATTTGTATACAGTACTCAAACAATTTGGCTCATATATTTTTTGTGAACTGCGCTTAGAATCTAAGCATCTGCAAAGCTGAAGCATATTCACAAGAAATAAGACTTACTAAACAGATTGTTTTCTAAATAAAATTGCTGGAAATTTGTTTCATCAGTTTCAATAGGGAAATCTTTTTTATAATGTTATTTCTACAAGTCATTATACGGCCAGACATTTCACTGATGGTATATAAGCACATTAAGTGAACAATCTCGTGGTAAAGAGAATAACATTTCCTATAGCTTCTAGAAAAATTCAAATTTGAAGGTCCATTCATGTAAAGCTAGCAATTTAGACGATAAGGATTATTAAACCCTATAATTAGACCAAAGCTTTTTGATGCTATCCTGTCTTCTCTTACATCAAAGGATACGTGTCTTAATGTTTGTTTGTTTTTTGAGTGGGAGAACAGCAAAACAATAAAGTCACATGTCTATTGTAAAGTGTACTTGAAGACTTTTGCTAACCTTTTACTTGATTTATATACCTTAGGATAAAAAATTGGATAGCCTCAGAAATTTAAAAAAAAAAAGTGTAGCTTACATGTTTTCCCCTCAAAATGGTGCAAATCTAGATCAATTCTATCCAGTGATTCTAATGGACGAACAAGAAAACAATCCTTAGTCTATTATCCAGCACAGAGTTCACCAACTTTTCTGGAGGAGAGGGGATGGTTTGGCACAAGTGAGGGGGAAATGCAAGGGGGGATATGCACACAGGTGCTCATCCGCCACTTTGGGTGGCCCAGTTTTGAATAGCTCACAGACCCTGATCTAACACTTATCCAAAGCACTAACATTTTATTCCTGAATTACCAGCTTTGCAACTAATAACATTTCTTCCTGGGTGATTTTCTGCAATCAAAGCTCTCTGAACTTCCATTATATGAAAGCAAGAATCCCTAAGGACAAGTATGTCAAATAACAATGTGGCGATTCATCATTATATTAAATGAGTCGCAGAAACAGTTTCCAAAGAAGCTATCCATAAATGTGGCACTCGTTGTGTATGAATTATCCCAACAAGTTTAATTCCACTTGAAGCAGAATCAGTCCTTTCTTTCTGGTGAGTTTAAATTTACAGCACACTACCACTGGGAGACGCGGGAGAGAGAAAATTGTAATATTTTAACTTTGAATCTACTGAAGCTTTGAAGTGTTTCTTCAGTTAAAAGTCTTGCCCTGTGAGGCATTCTCCTGACAAATGCTTTTTACCCCTTCAGTCACTTTTATTTTTTATTTTAGCCTGTTTTGTAAGGCCCTAAAACATAATGTAATTAGCCAGCTTTATAAATGGCAAGATTTCAGTGACTCAGATTTATCTGAATGGTTGTCCCTCCACCCAATCATCATCCAGTTACAATAATTAATATTTATATGTTACTTTATGTGCTATTTATATGTAAGGGTGTAGGTCTATACGTATATTGTATATACTATGTTTAAATGTGTGTTATGGATGTGTACACTTTGAGAGCAAGCAACTAAATTTCATTTTTAATGTGTGCCCACAGTAAAAAATGACAATAAAGGTTATCTATCTAATCCTCAAATTATTGCTATCAATCTATTGATCAGGATGGTGCCCTATCCATAAGTCATCCTTTCATTGCAAACTACAGTTAAGCACTTATTCACAAGCAAACAGCAGTTAAACCTTAATTTCTGCAAATCCGAAAATGTTGGATTTGCAGAAATATTCTATAAATATTCTATAAATGCTATTTATAGAATATTCAGTCAAAGTGATATACATGTATAACAATTTTTGGTTATAATATACAGATGGAACAATGGGAGAAAATGTGGCTGAAAAGACTGAAATTTATTATAAGCTTAAGGAGAATTTTTATAAAATGATATAATAATAATAATAATAATAATAATAATAATAATAATAATAATAATAATAATAATAATAATAATAATAATAATAATAATAATAATAATAATAATAATAAAAAATAAAAAAAAGTTGAAAGGGACCTTGGAGGTCATCTGGTCCAACCCCCTGCTCAGGCAGGAAACCCTATACCACTTCAGACAAATGGACGTCCAGTCTCTTCTTAAAAACTTCCAGTGTTGGAGCATTCACCACTTCTGGAGGCAGATTGTTCCACTGGTTAATTGTTCTAACTGTCAGGAAGTTTCTCCTTAGTTCTATGTTGCTTCTCTCCTTGATGAGTTTCATCCATTGCTTCTTGTCCTGCCTTCAGGTGCCTTGGAAAATAGCTTCACTCTCTCTTCTTTGTGGCAGCCCCTGAGATATTGGAACACTGCTATCATGTCCCCCCTCGTCCTTCTCTTCGTTAAACTAGTCATACCCAATTCCAGCAGCCGTTCCTTATATGCTTTAGCCTCCAGTCCCCTAATCATCTTTGTTGCTCTTCTCTGTACTCTTTCTAGAGTCTCAACATCTTTTTTACATCATGGTGACCAAAACTGTATGCAGTATTCCAAGTGTGGCCTTACCAAGGCATTGTAAAGTGGTATTAATACTTCACGTGATCTTGATTCTATCCCTCTGTTAATGCAGCCTAGCACTGTGTTGGCTTTTTTGGCAGCTGGTGATTGTATTTCACCAGAGAAATTGTCTAAAATGTATAAAGTTATTTTATGTTGGAAAAGTGAACAAGAACAGCATTTTATCCTGTGTTGTGGATGTGGGGTTTTTTTTTCACTTGTAACCACCCTGTGATTTATTTAAAAAGCCTTTCTTGCAAGCCTATTCCTAATGCATTACTGTATGGAACTGTGATGGGGCTGTCTGAGCCCATTCCCTCATGATAAACTACTTCAGCTCAATGCAATTATTAGAGGTTAAAGAAAATATTATGTCCTACCGTACAAGATCAGCCATGATCAGCTATGACCTCGCTGAAAGAATCTCGGTTTAGTGACTTACACAATCTTAAGAGTAGGCAGATAAAGATGTTTTGATTCAAATGTTTACTAAAAGAAAGGGGTCACTTGAACAAGCAGATTTGAAGAGTTTGTCCTGTATTATTTTGCGTGAACACCTTGCAGACTGCAAATAGCTGTGTGCACTAAGACCCTCAAAGACAATTTTATTCATTCCAGAGAGGCACTTTCAACTATTAGTGTCAATATATCATTTTTCAGCCTTTTAGCTAAGATTGTGTGTGTCAATATCCTAAACGCAAAAGAAAACATAATATCTGGATGTTATGTTTGATCATGTCAAATATTAAAATAATGCCCCAGTGGAAACGCTGTTCCAGAAATAGTAATATATTGCCAATGACTCCCTGAAACCATCTGACTTACCCATCCATTTATGCTTGCATCAGGGGAGGAAGAAAATGCATTTTATTCTCGGTCTTCCAGTAATCGTATCAACCTGCTTTTCCCTTAGTTGCCCCCTTCTCTGTTTAACAGTGTGAGCCACTAGAGATATCCTTTGATTTTGATTTTTTTTTGCTTACGTTATATTGTAATATACTTTGGTGCATTGTTGTTGCAGTATATAGAATGATATTAATAGTAGCCATTGTATTTGATTGTATAGCATGAGTTTAGTTA
Organism: Protobothrops mucrosquamatus; assembly: GCF_001527695.2. Classification (NCBI taxonomy): domain Eukaryota; kingdom Metazoa; phylum Chordata; class Lepidosauria; order Squamata; family Viperidae; genus Protobothrops; species Protobothrops mucrosquamatus. The sequence continues at coordinate 547,283 of NW_015386110.1, read as the reverse complement.
TGCATTTTCACTGATACTTTACATCTTTTTTTTCCAATCCCCAGTAGAAGTACAACACAACGATCCACATCGCAGTAAAATCATGCCTACCGATGAGAGAAAGTAGCTTTCCAGTAAGATGGGAGTATTCTTGTAGGCAATCATTGGTATCATTGAGGAGAACCAAACTGAGAACCTTGGAGCAAATATGCAGAAATGGTTGCAAAAACAAAGCAAAATCCTTTAATTCCAAGAAACAAGAGAAAACAGAAGAAATGCCATGTATACATGTTTATTTAAGCTAAGCATGTCTCTTTCCTTATCCAGTTGGGTAAAAGAGGGAGGGAAGGAAAAACACAGGTAGGTTTTAAAGATTAGGTCATTACAGCCAATGTCAATAAAATATATTACAGTCAAATTTGTTAAGTCTGTTTTTTGGCCTGGCCTCTATTGAAGGATTGTCAGTCATCAAGCAAATTTCATTCCTCTTCATACTTTGAGTTTCTGCTTTCTTTGTCAACCTTCTGTGGAGCATGTTTAATATTTATAGCTACTTTTCTACTTTTATCATGTCTGCATGTTCTTTCCATGGGTCAATTGTGGCTCAAATCTTATTGGTATTCATCACTTGAGTGCTTCTACAAGAGTTTAGAGTTTAATTACTCAACAATGAAAAAACACATATAGACATATTCACACATATCTATTCATCTGGCTCTACTGATAATTCATTATTATTTTGGGTAGCAAGGACATGAATAGAATAGAATAGAATAGAATAGAATAGAATAGAATAGAATAGAATAGAATAGAATAGAATAGAATAGAATAGAATAGAAGCTGGAAGGGACCTTGGAGGTCTTCTAGTCCAGCCCCCTGCTCAAGCAGGAGAACCTATACCATTTCAGACAAGTGACTGCCTAGTCTCTTCTTAAAAACCTCCTGTATAAATCTGCAAATATGTGCTTACGAGAAGGGCAAGACTGGTTTTATCCATTAATTTTACTCTTTCCATTTTGAATCCAGAAATTTTCATGAAGTGTCTATTATGGATTGTTTTACAGATTATTACTGTGGAGAATGTAGCTTATGTTTCTGCCAGGCCTGTTCTATATAATTCTTTTCATCTCACCTGGCCACCAAATCAATCCACTTCCACTGTCTACTTTTTTCTGTTGTTACTTGCCTTTCAACATAATTTTAATACAATTATCTGAAAGTCCAACCAAACAGCTATTGCAAAAAAATGCTGTATGTATGAACTTTCCCTTTTAGATTTTTTTTAAATGCTTATCATCAAATCTCCATGAAGCATAATATTCACTGGAGACCAGGGGAAGTTTTTTTTTTTTAATGTTATAGTGCAGCATAATTCAGTGTGATTTGCAGCTTTGTTGGCAAATGTGTAAAAGTAGTTTTTCTCTGACTTCTTCTGGGACCTATTTGCATTTCCCAGTCTAGTCTACCATCCAAATACCAACCAAGTCACATCCTGTCTAGTTTCTCAGCCAAGGCAAGGTAAGCTAACATTATTTGGTCTCTATAGTTCAGCAATTTTTGGTTTCCAAGAAAATGTGACTAATTAATAGAGAAGGAGAGCTTCTAATATTAAAAGCAGAATGCCAATGTTGCTTTTGTGAAAAACCAATATATAATGTATATCTGAGTTTTTTCCCTCCTTCAAACTTAATTCTAAAGAAAACTGTCATGCTAAGCTTAAGTTGCAGGTCAAATTCTAGTAATTGGGTTATTCAAAACATATTATATTTCAAACCTTAAGTCTTCTACTTGAAGCAAACCTTTTATCGTTTCCTGATTTTGCTGCATAGATCTGCAAGGATCATTGAGCTGACCTTGCTTTGTTTATGTTATTAACATTGTTCAGGTTTATATTTATTTCTTCAAGAGTGTTTTTGTTGTTTACTGCGAACTGCCTTAAGTGCTGGATAATGATAGTTATTTTTGGAACACGTTTATTTATCACTATAAGTACTTTTAAAAATTTAGTCTCACAGCTGAAGAGGAAGATTTATCTATTCTTTTTTGAGCCATTTTTGGCAATTAGAACATTTGGAAAAATGGGAAAAAGTAGGAATATTCCAATACTCACATTGCTGTGAGAAAGTATTCATCATATCAGTTCATTCAAAAATAAATAGATAAATAGATCAGATTCCTCAAAAAATCCTTATTTCTGAGGGGGTCCTCGATGCTCTCTGAGCTTGCTTGTTTTCTTGCAGATATTTCATTATCCAAACTAGGCAGCATCATCAGTGCTAGTCCTATGCACTAGCACTGATGATGTTGCCTAGTTTGGATAATGAAATGCCTGAAGAAAACAAGCAAGCTCAGAGAGCATCAAGGACCCCCTCAGAAATAAGGATTTTTTGAGGAATCTGAGCTACAAATATCCCCCTTTATTAGATCCTTATTTGTCTTAAAGAAACATGTATACATGGCATTAATTTAGTATCACCAGAAGATTCCAGGTTACTTGGAATTACTTTTCTGAAGAAAATAAAGGAACTTTTGTTGTTATGATGGAAGAGAAAACACATGTCTTAGCCATGAATAAAATCATATAGTGTACCGGTATATGTGATGATATAGGAGAGGTTGTCTCCTATAACAAGTACCTTGAATTTGCTGTCTGTCTGTCTGTCTGTCTGTCTGTCTGTCTGTCTGTCTGTCTGTCTGTCTGTCTGTCTATCTATCTATCTATCATCGTCTGTCTGTCTGTCTGTCTGTCTGTCTGTCTGTCTGTCTGTCTGTCTGTCTGTCTGTCTGTCTATCTATCTATCTATCTATCTATCTATCATTTTTAAAAGCTACAGAGAAAAATATCTGGTTTGCACATATGCATTCTATCACAGAAGATTTTCTGATTAAGTCGTGAACTTTTTTGTTAACTGTACTTCATATATTAGCATTCAATGCACTGTCTTCTTATCCTTTTACTTCCTGAGTGTTCCAAATTTATTCATTTCAAGGTGCCTACGGACTTCCTGTTGCAAAAGAAAAAGTGGAAAATGGAATGAGATTTTCTCTTTACCATATAAAAGGAGGCAAATTGAAGTGCATCGAATTTTATGTAGCTTGGTACAATTTTTAAAGCTGTTCCCCTCCTATCACTGCACATAAATTGCTTTGTACAAAAGCTGGTTATTGGATTTTATGCTAACTCAAATATCCATAATCAATAATACTATAAGGAATGCATTCTTTCATTTTAAAACCGTGTCATTTAGTTACGTCTATTTTAGAATGCCAAGACAGTAGAAAGAAAGAGTTTTGCTGCCAATCAATCTTAGCTCATGCATTTAAATGTTTCCATTGGGATTATTTTAAACAGTACTTAAATCCTCCTCCAACAACACAAAATTCATTCAGTAAGAAGTCAGTCACTTCCCAAGATCCAGATTGTGTCAGCAAGAACCCACGTATCTTCCAATTTCTTAAATGCTTAGTACCTACCTGATTTTTATCCACTAAGTCTCTAAACTTTAGTCCATTAGGAACCCAACAGCCAAAAACCCATTCTTTAAAATCTGAACCACAGAAATGAACAGGATGTATTTCATCTACACATTTTAAAGTAATATTTAATATTCTTATTTAATTATCAATGTAGTCCATCTGGTACTAACCATACTACAATATAAAAATACTTCCTATCTCATATTACTTACTAGATATGGGGAAGTAGTAGAGTTCAACTTATGTATGTAAGAGCTTGTGGTGCAGACTAATTGAGCAACAAAAGAACAACATTTCCTATGATACTCACTGGTCAAAGTATGGTCAAGTATTAACAGTTTGAGTACAAGAAAGTGGAGAATCGTTTACAGATTTGATACTTATAGTGACTATAAGAGAATGCTGAGAATATTCTGTGACATTAGCTTAAGAAAGAAAAATCCCTCTCTAGCTAACATATTATCAGGGTGGAGAAATTTGGGGACTGATCTAACTCTGTGGGTCCCGCAGCACTGCAAGGTCAGGATCCTGAAGACTTGAAGTCAGTGGTGGGATTCAGCCAGTTCGCTCCACTTCAGCAGAACCAGTAACTAATTTTTGTTGTCCAGGTCCAGAATGGACTTCTGGAAGCGGCATCCACACAGAGAACCAGTTGTTCACATATTTGAATCCCACCACTGCTTGAAGTGGTAAGCTTGTCAGAAGGTTGCAAAAGGTGATCACATGATCCCAGGACAGTGCAACCATCATAAATATGAGTCAGTTGCCAAGCATGTGAATTTTGATCATAGGACCATGAGGATGCTGCAACGGTCATAAATGTGAAAAATGGTCAGAAGTCATTTTTTTTCAGTGCCGTTGTAACTCTGAACAGTCACTAAATGTAAGCCGAGGACTACCTCTATTTGTGTATCCCACAATCAATTTGATTGTGATTCATTTCCTCTTAAGTCTGAACAAATAATATTATCCAATTAGCTACACCGAATATAAACATAGCAGAAATTAATTCCTGCAAATGGAGTCATAGTTTATACATTTATAAATGCATATTTGCCTATTTGGAATGGAAGTCATTATTTTGTGACCAGGTATATTTCTTTCTATTAAGATTATACATATAATATGTTTGCTCTACTCGCACTGTCTCTCAGCTTTGTGATTACACTAAAGGATGATGAACAAATGTGTCAGGAATAAATATCAAAAGTCACTGAGAACAAATTTTTTCCTCAGTACCAGCAGACAGTTTATTGCTCATAAAAATGAACAATGTTACATTGCCACGCCAATATATAACCTTTAATCGAAGAACACTTTCCTTGCCTGAATTATTCAAAATATGCTATCCTGCATTTATGTCATGCTTTGCTTAGTATTTTAATCAATTTTAATTTGCATCAATTGGCTCTGAAGTGAGGCTTTGTTTAAAGAGAGCTTCAAATGTAGATTTTTCATACACCTTATTTCTTTGTCTTTCTTTTATATTTATACTTGCCTTTAAAAAAATGTCTATGTGAATATTTCCTTGGTAACTAATAGCTCAGTATTAACCAGAAACCAGTGGTATCTACAGAGGAGGATCAAAAAAGTCAAGAGGATGGTTGTAACTACATAATCAACTTCTTTGAACTTCCCTGTCTCATCAAAGCATATGCAAAAGAGGCAGGGCTTCAATCACCCAATCCTGAATCCAACCTTGACTTTTTTTTTTTTTGCCTTAAGTGTTTTCTAGTATAGTAATTATATATGTTTATAATATTAAGTTATATTTTCTACTAAACAAATGCATATTAATAATAATACCACATCACAATATGCTGAAAATAAATATTAAAGCATGAAACTTTTATCCCTGTAAAAAACAAGATAAATGTAATGGCATGAGACCTTGGGAGATAGAAGGAAGAGCCACAGATGGTCAGATAGGAGGCAGCTGAGTCTGCAGAAGGGATGGGGTGATGGCAAGCATCTCAAAAGAGACCCTCCCAAGTTTCTTCAACTGTAAAGTTGACACGGGAAAGATGTATTTTCAGACATGCTAGATTCTAGGCTATCAATGAAGTTAGAGCTAAAATTATGGGTGTGCTTCTTGTTCGGACTTGCAAGGATGACAATAGTGCTGGAACCATTTTAAATTTATAATGCGCGCACACAGAGACACACACATATCAAAGAATACATACACCAACTCTGTGATCTGATGCCTTGCAGATGTGTTGGAATTATCTCAGAATTTCCAAGAAGTTTCACAATTCCAACACAATGGGAGTGTATCAGATTGAAGAACACAGGAGTTGATGTCCAGCAAAAAAATCAGGTAAAATTCCTTTAATGTGAGACACCAGAAAGCCACTGCTTCAGATCCTTCATAAGAGACTTACTGTGATTCAAATTAACTTTTAATGCATTTATTGGTATTATTCCCCCACTGAGAAAAAGGTGTTGATTCTCAAAATTACATGCCTTCTAATTAAGCTATATATTAAAAAGAAACCACAACTGCATAGTAACAAATGCTATTTTTCCCCAAAGACCGTGGCTTAGGTAAAGAAAGTATAGTCAATTTGCATTATACTGAAAGACATCATCCTATTATGACACTACATGCTATGATAAAAAAAATGAATTTTTGGAAAGCTAGGGAAGAAATTAAAGAGCTAAAATATTTAATTATCAACAAACTATTTTCAGTGAAGTACGGGGCATTCTTTGATGATGGTTCTGCAAGTTTTTATAAATGAGACACAAATCGAATTTTGCACGGTATTTTCCCAGCCAAGGAATGTCTGTGCTGCATCTTACACTGCTGTGAAGGGAGAATGGGAGGGATACATGAATTTCCAAAGTTTGTGGTAAGGAGTGGAAATATGATATTCTCCATTAAGTTTTCTTAGGATCCATGACTGGAAGTTATAAGATTTTTCTTCTTTAAAAGCAATCTCTTTCAAGATAGAATAAAACATGCAGTATATAACCCTCCAGTTGTTTAGAACAACTTTCAGCAACTCCTGAGTTCATATTTAATGGCAAGAGGTCATGAGACTGATTGTGGATACCTGAACTCATACATCAGAAGCTGCTCCCTCTTTGTTGAGAATGGAGAAATGGACGGGCATATGGCCGTTTCAGAATTTAAAGAAATGTCAGGATAACACAGTGAAATTGTGTGGAATTAACCAATGAACTGCTTTGGGGAATAATGCCTGACTGCTTCAGTGATGGGCATTTATGTCAGAATGTGGGGAGGATATGAAGTGACTTTGAAAAAGACAAGGGAAAAATATATGCACAAGGAAATGTGCACATTGACACAGAAGTAAAAACAATATAGGTCAATGATGAGAAAGCAAGCTATCCAATAGGTCAGGGGTGGGCAACAATTGCCTCTTTATGACCTGTGGACTTCAATTCCCAGAATTCTTGACTCAGGCTGGCTCAGGAATTCTGGGAATTGAAGTCAACACATTATAAAGAGGTCAAAGTTGCCCAATCCTGGAATAGGCCAATAGGGATAGCTAAAATGATTGGAGAAAAAAAAGAAAGGCTAAAAACCAATGTGAAGTGTAAGAAGCCAAAGTCTATCTGATTACAATAGGAATTATTCATTAATAGCTTTTCTTTTTCTGAGTGGGGTAAGTGTAGGTAAGATCTGTTGGAATTTTACCAGTTACTTTTTCTGGAATTAAAAAAAGGAAGAGAATGATTGGAGTTCTGTGTTTTCGTATTTTTGTAAGGCTACAGAATTTGGTATGTGTTTTCTTTCTTATGGCATTTGGATACAGGGCATTAGAGGGAATTGTATTAAACCATTAGAGGGATTTTTTTAAAACATTTGCTGATGTTAACAAAGAAATTTTTTAGCATGATATGGATATAAATTTAGTGTTATTACACTTTTCTTACTGAATTAAGCAGAAAAATAACAAAAGGAAGAGAAAACCACACATGCCTAGTTCTCATAGCAGGTTGAACTGATCAGTAGAGGGATTAATGTAGCATAGTATACCAAAAGTAACTCCCAGATTTAGCCCCAAAGAAAGCATGCTGTTCAATATGCCCTCTTCATTTATGCCTGTGTTGGAACTACCAAAACCTAATTAACTGCTTCATTTAATTACCTAGTCCTGCAAAACAAAGTGTGAAGAAAAATAATAGTTGAAAAACCAATTGTCTTCACTAGTGAAGCCATTGCCAAGGCTGGACAGGAGAGAATATAGTTTCTGCATATTGACTATAGCAGCCAAATCACTCCATGCCTAGCTTATTGCTATTGGCCCGGAAAATGGAGAAAAAGCACTCTTTGGGGGCAATGGATCAACAGCAACCAGTCACCACCTGGGGTAAGTGGTAGAGACTCTGCAATCCCAGCATTACAGGTTATAGTCTAATTAGTGTTATGATGTCCTTTAGAAGAAGAAAATTAAGCATCTCTTGTGCTTTTTGTGTTTTTTAAATCATAATGGTTTCCTTTATATATAGTTATTGTTTTTTAATGCAATGTTGTATGCAGTCTAGGATTGCTCTTTGTGAGATGGGTACCATATACATTGGAGGAAGGAAGGAAGGAAGGAAGGAAGGAGTAAATTATTGATTCAATGATGTTGTAGGACCAGGCCATCATACCAGGAAAGGACATATCTTACAAGATGGTCCTCTTAACATGCATTGTGTAATAAAACATGGTACATAAATAATGTAGTTCTTTGAAAGTTTGAATTTTTAAAAAATGCACATCCGCTGAGATTCTTTAAAATGAAAAGAGAGAGAGAGAGAGCACATCTGCTGGGGATGGTTTATAAACCGTTGTTTTATTATATAGTGTGGCACCAAGAGTCACATTTATGAGATGGGTGGCTATATAAATTCAATAAATAAATAAATTTAAGAATGAATAGGCTTGAAAAAAAGGCTTGGAAGATATCTCTTACTAGATTCTTTTTTCTCTTATCAAGGTTACTGTAGTCTTTATGTTTAGTTATAAAAAAGGGGAGATTGGAAATCTAATACAGCTCTGCATGAGCTCTACAAGCCATCTGCAGGCCATGTTCTTGCACTTGATTGTCTTGGCCCATGCTTGATCCTTACTCTGCCATTATAGAAAAGAGATATACAACTCAGTCACATGCTGTATTCTCTAGTGCTTTTTTGGCATCCCATACAAAGTGTTAGTTCCAGTCTGCAGCACTAGATAACTTCATTGCTTTCACTGAAGACAAAATTGTTCTTCAGATAAGTTGAAAAGGTATCCTTTTGGGACATACAACAACCATTATTCCTGTACAATGTTTATTTTTCCTAAATGGCACTGACAGCTCTAACTGAAAAAAGCCACCCTATCAGATCTATGTATAGTGAAACTTGTTTGACTTACTGCCGAACAGCAATATTTTATTCCCTATTGTAAACAATTCCATTAATAAACACTCTAATTCAATTCATTGGAAATATTGTCTCTTGTGATGCCATAACTCCCTTATCTCTTGTGAAAGAATCAGCTCCAGATTCATTCCTTCTAAAATGATTCAGAGAACTATTTTCACTGTAGCCATTGAAAATTTGTTTAAAGGTTATTTGAGATATTTATTAAAAGTAATGCAGAGGCTTTCATAGACTCTAGGTTCAAGTTTTGAAAGGACATAAAAAAACCAGGTTGATGCGGAGAATGGAATAACCTGCTTTGCATTTGTTAGTATTTATAATGAATTGTATTAAATTGGACTAGATTGATCTGTTGGCATATTAGGAAAAAATAACTTTTCTAAAAGAAGAATAACATGTAAGATTAAAAGTTACATTTTTTCATACTTGTGTGCACACCCAGACACACACTCATATACATTGCAAAGCTTCATTTGACATTGTTGACTAACTTTCCATTTTTGTCACGCAAGCAGGCTATTAAAACCATATTTACTTAATAGTTGCTCCAGACTGCTCATTCAAGCCTGTTAGTCACTAATGACAAATTAATAGATGGCTGACTTAAATGTTGACACTTCTACCTTTTTCCATACACTTGCAAATAGTCCATTACTTCACAACTTACAAAGTGATAGTTAATTTCCCCATGGAAAGTAAAATAGGATTGATGTTCATCATATGACCTCAAACATCATGTGAGAACACAGAGAGAAGCAATTTCATAAAGAACAGGCAATATAGATAGCAAACTAATGTCAAGGACAGCAGATAAATCAGGGTGTCCACAAACTTTGGTGAAAAAAAATCTAGATGAAGGCAACCTAAAATGCACAAAAAAATGGGCAGAGCTTTAATTTCGTTGAAATGGCTGTCATCTTGATTTTTTTGACAGAAATCCCTGCTAGGAACAATAAAATATAGCAAGATGACAAGAGAGCAGAGAGAAGAAATAGAGAAATGACCAATAATATCAGTTTCTAGCTTAAAAGTTTCTTATTTATAAGGCAAAGGTCCGCCAGGAGAGAACTGAATAAAAAGGAATGAAAGACTTGATAAACAGAAATGTTCTTAAATAATGCCCTTGTTTATATCCTTATTAAACTAATTAATCGCTAAATCAATCAATCCTGCTTCATGGACAGTGTTTTTTTCCTGCAAAATTTCAGCATAGTGAAAAACCAGCTGTTTACCCATATATGAACATGGAATGCACAAGTCCAGAATTGAACTTTTCATTCTCTTGCGTGTGAAGCCCCTCCTACAACTTCAACCAATTCTCTCCATTACATTTTCCGATGGCTCTAACTTGCTGCAGTGAACAAAAACAACACCCAATTTCACACCTCACTACTTGTACATGATACGGTTCTCCACCGGCATTTTTCTCTCTCCTTCCTAGCAACTTTCGATTCCAAGTGGAAATTTTTGTTTGTTTGTTTGCTTGCTTGCTTCTTTGCTGGCCTTGCTATGTGATTCTTGTCTAATTGAAATAATAAAAATTCATTAAAAACCCGCATGGTTTGCATGCCGCTTCTCGCAAGAGAAGCAGCACCACTGCCTTCCTCTAATTAAAGGCTGCAGCTGGCCTCATCTTGCTTCTATTCCCTGAAAGAGACCCACCGGAGGAGCCAAGAGTCAAAGCAATTAGTCACAGTCTGACAAGGCCCCAAGAAGTATTCTCTTCCAAGACACTTTTTTTTTTTAATCTAAAGAAATATGAGAAGGGAAAAGTAGCTCAAAGGGAACTTGTGAATTTTATTCCCCCCTCCCTCACTAGCCATTATCATCTATCCAGATAATGGCTGTAATAATATGCAGGACACCAGGGATGCCATGGAAATCAAAAAGACGGAAAAAGTCTCCTTATGCTGTTTTGGAGAATGTTACCTTTCTCTGTATGTTCAGAAAGAAAGTGTCCCTGCACGCAGGAGTTTCATTTTGTATCATTCATTTGCCCGCTTTTTCTTTTCAATGGTTTTGCAGCTAGTCCTTGACTTGCAACTGTTCATTTAGTGACCATTAAAAGTAACAAAGGCCCTGGAAAACAGTGACTTACACCTGTTGTCTGCTTGTGCGCTACATTGACTAGCAACTAATCCAATGGACTTGATAGGTCCAATGATCATACAATGAAATAAGAAAGTATAGTATGTAGTGTTGCGGCACAATAATTATGGACTGCTTTGATGATGAAGGTACACGTAAAAGTTTCCCCTATCCAGTTGGGTCTGACTCTAGGGGTTGGTGAGCATCTCCGTTTCTTAGCCGAGGGAGCCAGTGTTATCTGAGCCAGTTGGTGGAATGTGGTCAGCATGACTATACACCAAGGCACATGGAATGTTGTTACCTTCCCACCAAAGTGGTACCTATTTATCTACTCACATTTGCATGCTTTGAAGTGGTAGGTTGGCAGGTGCTGGTACGATATGACTAGTGAAATTCAATGTTTCACTGTAGCATTGTGGAATGGATGATGCTACAATGGATGAAAGAGTGCACAGATTGCAATGAATCAAAATCTTCATCAAAGCTAGAGGGCACAGAGTTTCACTAGTCAGGCATCTCCAGTAAAAAGTCCTTTCCAGCCCAAAATATGGCTGCATCCTCTCAGAGGTCAACAGGTAGAGTCAGTGAAACAGGTTGAACATAGTCTTGTTTGCCTAATCTGTATCTGTATTCTATATTTTTTTTAAAAAATTAAGGGTTGGGAAAGAAACAACAGGAACAGATCATGGGTTATTTCTGAGAAAGATAATGCTGTCAAGAGCAAACATCCTGGGCAGCAAGCAGGAAAGGGGTATTCCCACCACTGTATGGAATAGCTATTTGGGTTTGCATACAAAAAACTGAAATTCAGCACACAAAACAGATAGAACTACTTTTGATGCCGAGTCAGTAAATATAAAAACATAAACAGAAGTTATGACACCTGCCAGCTGGAGATTGATTTGTGGATGTGTTATGCATTCCTGTTGACCAGAAATCATGGTGGTTTATGCTCACATTCAAAGCATGGATTTGCTTTAGGCAAATCTTGTCTTATTTCATTATTGATAACTGTAAAATCCAAGATACCTTACAAAGCAGGCCTGCAGCTGTCTGGTAATACCTATCTATAGAGAGTTTCTGGTATTTCAAGAAATCCATCTCTGCCTAGGTTGCCCCTGGGCCACTTTGAGACTGGATACCTCCTTTTGCTTCTCATTTGCTTTTTCATAGCTGGCATGTCCTGGGCTTGAAATATTTAATCACCCAAACAAATTTAGCACTTGTGATATTTGACACTGGAGAATAAACTAAGCCTGGGAAACTAGAAGGACTCAAACCTAATATAAGTCATATCTTTTCCTCAACGCGATTAAAAAAATCAAGCAACATTTTATTCTTTTATACATCATTAATATCTTTGCTTTCTCCAGTGTTAGTATTTCTGGAGTTGTTGGTATAGACTGAATCATTCCAGTGGGATTGGTAGCAGGAATCACCAGAGCCTGTTCCTGGCTACATTTTCAAAGCATGTAATGAATCAAAATGATGAGTTGGAATTGAAGCTAATTACCATTTTTCATTCGAACTCTCGCCCTCTTTGAGAGATAGCATCTGTGTAAAACTCTGCTCTGCCTGACCTTTGTGGCCATCATTGACTTCTTTGTCTACAACTCTTTGGAGACCTGCCTCCAAAGTGCATGATTTGGGCTGGAAGAGTCATGGCTTATCCAGGCTTAAGAAAATACCAGTCAAAATAGCTGCATCTTATCAAAAGATTTAGAGGTTGGATTTTATACAGTCGTCTATTTCTGAGTTTTCCTTTCCGTCAGTATTTAAAGCAGGGTCTGAAAACATTATTGTTCAGTTATTAGGTATTGTAGCTATAGGTTATATAGGGGTGTGATTTTATTCAAAAAGATGGTTTGAAGTACATAGGGCCTAATGTTTAAAATTGACATTCCGAGCAGAAAGCATCATCTTATCCTTTTGATGAAATAAGCAATGCAAACAAAGGCAGAACTTCATTCTTTACCTTTGACAGAGCTTCTGTTTCCAAAACAACAGTTTTCTTTCAAAACACATTTAACAAGGCACAGCTTCCTTTTGTCATAGTGACTAGCTTTGCATTTTGTAATAAACCAGAACAGCCTGGATTGAGCGTAGAGTTCCATCTGTCTGATTCATACAAATAAGACTGTATAGTTCAGGCAGGTTTCAAATAAATACGCACCCTTTACTGGGTTCCTCATTTCCACAGCCTTGAAAACAGCTCAACAAATAAAAAGTAGGATAGGGGGTGGGATAGGTGAAATTGCTTCATTTCCACAAATCCTTAGAGTGAAGAAATCTCTTCTGTATAGACTTCATATTGCAGTGAAAGGTGTGTGTGTGTGTGTGTGTGTGTGTGTGTGTGTGTGTATGTATATATGACTGCAGATTGCTGAAGAGAAATATAGTATAGATTTTTTTTTCAAATGTAGATATTACATAAAAGTTGCATATTTTTCAGGTAATCCTCGACCTACAATGATTTAGTGACAGTTTGAAGTTACAACTACACTGAAAAAAGTGACTTGCGATTGTTTGTCATGACTGTTGCAGCATCCCTGTTGCAGCATGGTCAGATGATCAAAATTCAGATGCTTGGCAATATTCTTACTCTCTAATACTGATATCATGATTAAGGATATTATAGAAAATGGAATTATGTACAATGGCAATTCAACATCCTTCAGAATGAGAAATAACAGAGATCAAAATTTGTCCTTGTCTCCCTTTTTTCAAGTGCATTCATTTTGAACTCAGTTCTATATATAGCAAACTCTTGTTTCTTTATGACAAGGCCCTCGTGTTGCTGGACCCACAAAATATGGAAGGGCTAGAGCAGGGGTAGGCAACCTTGGCTCTTTTATGATTTGTGGACTTCAACTCCCAGAATTCCTGAGCCAGCATGGCTCAGCTTGGAAACTCTCCCTTTCCCCTCAGCATGGCTAGCTCAGGAATTCTGGGAGTTGAAGTCCACGAGTCATAAAAGAGCCAAGGTTGCCTACCCCTGGGCTAGAGATTTCAAAATTCCTGCTCAGGGTGACATTCCTCTAGATGTTTTCAATATTTCCCGAAATTCCCAGCCGGTATGCTGGCAGAAAACATTGGGAATTGTCCCCAAATACCTGGAAGATGAGACAAAATATCTGCTGAATGTGCACAGGAAAATTAACAACACTATCTAGGGCAATTCAGGCCCAGAGTCATTAAAATGTACTGAGTATTGCTGGGATAAAGGACTACTGGATGTCCAGTTACAATTCTTCTTTAATGATATACAGGTGGTCCTCAACTTATAACCTGCATTTTTAATTGTTGTTAAGGTTATTAAGCATGATTTCACCACAGACATTAAGTGAATCACCATGGTGGATAAGCATATCACACAGTTGTTCGGCAAGTCCTGCTTCCTCAACTGACTTGGCTTATTGGAAATCCCTGGGAAGATCATCCCAAAGGTGCTTTTCCAAAAGCAACTGGACTTTCTTTGTTTTTTACTTTGAAAATATTTCGCTTCCCATCCAAGAAGCTTCTTCAGTTCTGACTGAATGGTGGGGAATGTTGCCTTTTGATTGAAAAGCACCTTTGGGACAACCTTGACCTGGACTCCCCATAGACACCCTAGGAAGGTCGTAAATAGCGATCCCATGATCCTGGGATGCTGCAACGTAGGAAATACAAGTCACTTGTCAATTGCCTGACTTTTAATTATGTGACCACAGGGATGCTGCAACAGATGTTTAAATGAAAAGACTAGTTGTAAGTCCCTTTCTTCAAAATTTTAAATGGTCCTTAAGCAAGTGGTCGTAAATCAAGGATTACCTGTAAACACTAAAGGAAAAGGAAGGGAAGGGAAGGGAAGGTTGTTATGCAAAAGAGCATTACATTACAGACATCAAATCAGAGGGAACTTAAGTCTGGAAATTAATTAGTCTAGACAAAGCTGACCCATTTTCTGAACTCCTTCATGAGGTTCAGTCTCATCATTTATTCTCAGCTTCATTTTAATCTGTGATCATTGACAGAGAGGCAACTGCTTTGAACAGTTCATTATTAGATGATCAGTTTTGCTAAGAGACATGAGCTGAGTAACCAGAACAAAGAAAACAGGCCATTCAACTGAGAATCAGAGTCTGTGTATAGTTACCATGGATCACAACTCCATTAGCTGAACAGCACAAAAAGGAAAATCAGCACCCCTTCCTTTGGCTCCATGCTGCTAATCAGGGCTAACAGCTTATCCCCTTGTAACATTTTTATGCTAGACTTTAGGGAAAAGACTGGAGTTAGTAAGTATATATTCTTTAATCAATGTTCAAAAATGTAAATCTCCTATAATTTTGCATGAATATTAATAAGAGCGAAGATTCTTAAGGGGGCCCTGGAGGTGATCTTTGGGAGTATGAAAATTTTATGCTGGGTTACTACATACAGATACTGAAAAATGAATCCTAGTATTCAATGGAACCTATTTCTAGAAGTAAAACCCACTCGTACTCCTAAGTTAATATTTACTTACTTCAAGGTAAATAATCCAGTAAAGTTTAAGTTTTATACTTTGGAACTACATAGTGCATTTGAACTATATACCATTGAACTAAGGTGGACAAATGCTAATTATCCCAATTTATCCCCACCTTTTCTGAAAACATTCCAGTAATCCCTTTAATTCTATCTGTCTGTCTGTCTGTCTGTCTGCCTGCCTGCCTGCCTCTCTCTCTCTCTCTCTCTCCATCTATCTATCTATCTATCTATCTATCTATCTATCTATCTATCTATCTATCTATCTATCTATCTTATCTTTGTTGACAGCTTCAACTTCCCTTATTCTTGCTGCCAAACCATCATATATTTTTATTTGTATCACATGCCCAAAGTATGTGAGTTTTTGCTTGTTAGTCATTTCAGTGGACCGGTCACCCTTTATTTGGACCTGCCCTACTTATTCAGCTCTTATTGAGGTACATGATTTTCTTAGTAAATATTTCAGGATACATCATTCAAATGCATTTTATTTTTCTTTTCATTATCCAATTTTCACAAAACATATAAATTACCTTTAGAAAGAATATTGTTTTAATTATTTTCATCAGTTGTCATTGAAACATCCTTCATGATCTTGCCTTAAAGTCTCATTGTCTTTTCATCTAGGATTAATCTCCTCTTTACTTCTGTAGATAATAATACTTTGTTCTTGAGTTTTACAATAATATAATCGAAGAAGAAAGAAATGTGAACCCAGATATTGAGTTTATATTTCTGATTTAGATACGGTAATAATTAAAAAATAATGTGACTCAGAGAAATCTTAGCAGAAGCAAGGCAATATGCCCACATTCCTTTGTTAATAAAACTATGTCTTGTCCCCTGCACACATTCTTTAATTTTCTATGCAGTCTGCAGCATTATTGGCTCAGATTTAACAGTTAGTTTAATTTTAATTTTTCTTAAAACAGATTAGTGTTGCAACTTCTGAATATTACATTATTTGCTTCAAATATCTGGAAAGAAGAAATATTATGATTGCCAAGAAAATGTAGAAGCAGAATCCTTATAAACAACATTTCATTAAAAAAAAAGAAAAGAAATTCCTCGCTTCCAATTCAGAAGTGATGGAACCTAAAAGACACGTTGTTTGCAGTTCATTCATGATTAATCTTTACTGTATTTAATCATATTGTATTTTTTAACCAAGCGCCGTGGTGGCGAACCTATGCCATGCATGCCACAGGTGGCACGCAGAGCCCGCTCTGTGGGCACGCGCGCCTTCACCCCAGTCCTAGGCCTTCAGCTGGGTTTTATAAAATCTTTTCGCTTTAGGCCTCCGCCGCCGTGTGCAAAAAAAAAAAGGTTAAATCAATCAATCAATCAATCAATCAATCAATTTCAACTTTTCACTGGAAAAAAAAGATTTTGCAAAGTTGGAATTGATTGATTGAACTTTTTAATTCCCATCCAGTCTGCCATTTCCACCGCAGGCACTCCCACCCAATGGGCCATGCCCACCCGGCACCCGACGATACATAAGTGGGTTTTGGGTTGCAGTTTGGGCACTTGGTCTCTAAAAGATTTGCCATCACTGATCAAGAGCAATCCCCCCCTAAATAATTTCCATAGGAGCACTTGTGTGATGGACTGATTAATAATTGGAAATAAACCAGAGTATGTATGAAATATTTCATCAAAGCCACAATCATCCAGCCTTTTAATATACCGCAGGATTTGCCTATCTTTTTCCAGTGAACAGGTTATCATAAAAGCAATAACTCCCATTAAATAGAAGAAAGCTAATGTTATGGATGCTGCTACCTGAATATGGTATTAAATAGGAAATACACTTACATAACTAAAAATATATCTGACAGGAAAAGTACAATCATAAAGTGCACAGTGCAGTCTTTTGCACTCAACTGGTCACCTCCTGAGCACTTGGAAAAAGCCAAAAGAAGCATCCATTCCTGGAGACCATCGTTAAAAGATGAATCATCCATGCTGTTTCCAGAATCTATGCCAAACTACAAATTGTTTTTATTTTGGTTGAGAATAATCAAATTATTTATTTCTTAGGAAAGTTTGGTTTGCCTGGAATAGTTTGACATCTTCTCTTGGGAATATACTGGCAGACTATTGAAAAGTTAATAATACAACAAAAGTGTCAAGTCTGCTAACATTGGATGTTCTTGCTTGCCATATGTGAAGAAGCAAACATATCTTATTTAGTCTACATATCACTTCAAGGGTTAAAGCAGACATTACTAACCGTGTGAGTGGGGAGGAATGCCAGTGAATAATAACATTATCTTAGCATAGCACAGCCAAGGTCAGCGTAACAGCAGAGAGCAATAGCAGAGAATAGGGGAGGAGCGACTCACACTTCAAATTAATTGGAGCATATGATTGATGACTGTGAAAGGAGAGAGGGAGTTGTGCTTTGTCACAAGTGCTTGGGTGGTGGGGGTTTCAGTTTTTGGCTTTCTATTGTTCGAGCCGAAGCATGTAATCTATTAAAGGATTCTTTAAGGTAATTAAGCCTCAAAGTTCTTTGAAAAGTTACTTCTTTTCGGAACCATGTCAGAAAGCAGATATTTGCCACCTTTCGTTGACTTTCTCCTGTTCTTCAAATAAATGGTGAAAACAAATTTGCTTCCATCACATTGTGTGAGGATTGTTGGCAAAGAAACACCAGATTTTGTTTTCTGCATTGCACTAATCTGAAGTTGATTTCAACATGGATAAAATAAACCACAACCTGGTTATTTGGGAGGTCCAACTGAGTAATGAGCACATTTTCTGCCACTAGAAACCAATAGAGAATTTTAATGGAGATTTATGAAATTGACAAATCTTGTACAGGTAGTCCTTGACTTTCGAGTACAATTGAGCCCAAACCTTCTGTTGCTAAGTGAGACATTTGTTAATTGAGTTTTGCCTCATGTTACGACCTTTCTTGCCACATTTGTTAAGTGAATCACTGCAGCTGTTACGTTAGTAACAGGGTTCTTAAATGAATCTGGCTTCCCCATTGACTTTGCTTGTCAGAAGTTTACAAAAGGTGATCACATGATCCCAGGACATCACAACAGTCAAATATGAGTCAGTTGCCAAGTGTCTGAATTCTGATCCATGCAATGGTCATAAGTGTGAAAAATGGTCTCAGTGCTGTTGTAACTTTGAATGATCACCAAATGAACAGTTGTAAGTCAAGGACTACTTGTACTACTTTAATAGGTTTGCCCAGAAAGCTTATAATGAATCATGACATTTCAACAATCTCCCTCTGAGTCTTGTGAGATCTTGCACAAATACCCCAAATCTCACAAAATCTCACTTGTCACTGCTGATTCCTGGCAAGTGCCTAGACAATTCCCTGCAGTTTTTTCTTGGCAAGACTTCAGAAGTGGTTTGCCATTATCTCCTTTCTAGGGCTGAGCAAGAGTGAGTGTCCAAAGTCATCAAGCTGGCTTTGTCCTAAGCCAGGGCTATAACTCACGGTCTCCTCGTTTTTAGCTCAGGGCCTTAACTGCTACACTAAACTCTTTGTGTGATATTTTAGCCATTCCAATTGTTTAAACCAGGGATGTCAAACTCAATTTCATTGAGGGCCGCATCAGCATTGCAGTTGCCCTCAGGGGGCTGGGTGGGTGTGGTCAGGGTGGGTGCGGCCTACTGGGTGGGCGTGGAATGGGTGTGGCCTATTGGGCGAGTGTGGCCAGCTCTACATCATTCGCGTCAAGGGTGCCTGTGGGGGCCTGAGCAGGAGTGGGATAGATCTGAGGATCTCTGGCAGAAGGGGATGGGACCAGGGCAAGTGCCAAGGCATAGTCCACTGGAGGAGCCTCACTGTTCCTCTCAGGCCATGCAGGGGGGGGGCTTATGGAGCTAAGACTGAATGCGTTTCAGCATAGATGGCCACCACAAAATTGTACATTGGCTCCTGGCCAGCTTGGGCCAGGGCCAAGGCAGAGGGGGCCGTTCCCTCACTGTTTCCAGGATGGTTTCGCGGGCCTCATGAAACCACTTCGTGGGCCGCATCTGGCCCCAGGCCTTGTGTTTGACATGTCTGGTTTAAACATATTTATTTTACATTACTTTGAGAGGGCACGATTAATATTAGAGATGAAAAGAATACCTTGCCAATACTCATAAATGTAGTAAGTCACTTTTTACAAATATGTCAGAAGAAGAGAACAGAAGATTCTATTTGCAAATCCTACCGTTCCAATTCATTCTGAAATGGAAATATTTTATAATAGTATTCTATTTTCATTTCAGAATAAATTGGAATGGTGGGATATAGGCCACTATCTAATTCATCCATAGTATATGCCTTCCACCAAGCCTACTGAGACTGTTACTAAAACTGAACTCCCACATGGTGACACTTTTAGAAGGGAAGGATAATTGGTTTAATAATTATTTGGACTACATACCCAACTCCTCCACAAGTCACTCACTCTTTCAATCCCTGCAGCATTCATCAAAAATACTTTTAATTTTCTAAATGGCTATTGAAGTCTGAATTTTCCTCAGGGGGCTTCTTTCTGAATAAGATCCTTGAACTTTAACAAGTCCTTGGTGCACTTATTCATACCTTAGAAACTTCTGAGGTCACTTCCTTAGAAATCAGTGATTAAAACTGCTCTTTTGGAATATATGTTGAGAGGGAAAAGAGTATATAACTTAACAAAGCTGGTCAAATGAAGAACAGAGAGGTTTTCAGAATGAATATGAAAGTATAATTCTGTGTTTTTAAGAGACCAAAACAGGAAGAGGAATGGAGGTAATGGAATCCAATAAACCAGGCATGTCAAACTCGCGACATCACGTGACGTCACGCAACGTATCGGGCCGGTTTTGCCATTTCTGGCAATGGGATGGGCGCGGCTTCCATGTGACACGTCCAGCCAGCAGGCCGGCAGTTTGACACCCCTGCAATACACTGTCAAGTGGGGACGAAGAGACTGATATAACAACTTAATCAAAAGGACAAGCTGGGGCCTTTCCTCTCATTGAACTCAATCATGCAGTAGTCATTCGTGTTTGTTATGGTTTTGTATGAACTCAAAGCACTTGCAAAATAATATCCAACGATAAGATGTTGGTCAATATTCCCCAGCTTGGAAAATTTCCAAATGTGTAGACTTCGGCTCCTATAGTTTTCCAGATAGTGTCGTGATTAGCCATTAGGGAACCCAGATACCGGTAGTCCTCGACTTACGACCACAATTGAGCCCAAAATTTCTGTTGCTGAGACATTTGTTAAGTGAGTTTTGCCCCATTTTACGACCTTGCTTGCCACAGTTGTTAAGTGAGTTGTTGCTGTTATTAAGTTAGTAACATGGTTGTTAAGTGAATCTGGCTTCCTCATTGAATTTGCTTGTCAGAAGGTTGCAAAAGGTGATCACATGACCCTGGGACACTGCAACCCTCATATATATGAGTCAGTTGCCAAGTGTCTGAATTTTGATCATGTGATCATGGGATGGTGGCAATGGTCGTAAGTGTGAAAAATGGTCATAAGTCACTTTTTTCAGTGCTGTTGCAACTTTGAATGGTCACTAAACAAATAGTTGTAAATCGAGAATTACCTATGCTTAGTTATATAAACAGTAAGATTCCTCTTGGTCCAGGTGTAGTCATTCTTAAATCAGATGTGGTTGTTTTTCCCTCATCCTCTCACTAATTTTTCACCTCTAATATCTTGGCTGCTCTCAGCTTAACAAGGCCTCCCTATCACTATCTTCAGGAATTAATGTGGAACTTTAACTCTAAAAACATGACAAGAGTTGTTGTATCCACACCAGTACATGTGAGTATCCACACTCGATCACGTGAAGTATTAATACCACTTTACAATGCCTTGGTAAGGCCACACTTGGAATACTGCATCCAGTTTTGGTCACCATGATGTAAAAAAGATGTTGAGACTCTAGAAAGAGTACAGAGAAGAGCAACAAAGATGATTAGAGGACTGGAGGCTAAAACATATAAGGAAAGGTTGATGGAATTGGGTATGTCTAGTTTAATGAAGAGAAGGACGAGGGGGGACATGATAGCAGTGTTCCAATATCTCAGGGGCTGCCACAAAGAAGAGAGAGTCAAGCTATTCTCCAAAGCGCCTGAAGGCAGGACAAGAAGCAACAGATGGAAACTAATCAAGGAGAGAAGCAACCTAAAACTAAGGAGAAGCTTCCTGACAGACCAATTAACCAGTGGAACAACCTGCCTCCAGAAGCAGTGAATGCTCCAATACTGGATGTTTTTAAGAAGAGACTGGACAGCCATTTGTCCGAAATGGTATAGGGTTTCCTGCCTGAGCAGGGGGTTGGACTAGATAACCTCCAAGGTCCCTTCCAACATCATCATCATCATCATCATCATCATCATCATCATCATCATCATCATCATCATCATCATCATCATCATCATCATCATCATCATCATCATTATTATTATTATTATTATTATTATTATTATTATTATTACACTTTGATATCTGATCCATAGGCAGGCTTCTAGAGGCCTGGAATTTTAGCTCTAAATAAGGAGCCATTCCTTAAACAAGAGAAGCAGGTTTAGCTGCACCCACCAGCAAACCTACAGATATTGTCCTTGGTGTTTTCACACTTCTTCTACCTGTTTTGTTTTATTAATGTTTGAGATAACGCTGTTCTAGAATTGCATGTGTTGCAACATACTGTATATAGGGGTCTTTGGTGCTCTCTGAGCTTGGTTGTTTTCTTGCAGAGTTTAAACCTGAGACCCCACTTCTTATTAGCACTGATGATGTTACCTAGTTTGTGTAATGAAACGTCTGCAAGAAAAACAACCAACCTCACAGAGCACCCAACCCTGAGCTACAAATATTCTCCTTTATTAAAACTATATTTACAGTAATTACATATAATAAAGAACAAATAAAATATATTTCCCCAAGACCCACAAGTATGGAACATAAGATGCTGTCTTGCTGTGTTAAATCTCAGATAGCACCTATGGCCACACAGTATAAGTCCCCAGTATATTTTTTATAAATAGTTAAAGTGCATGGTTAAAGTGGGTATTGGTTATGCACAAAAGCTTTAGAATAAAGAGGTGAAATGCCTGATCTTAACGAATTATGACTATAAAAGTAATTAAAATAATTATTAAAGTTCTTGAGATTAATTGAGCAAAAGATTGACTTTCAAGTTTATTGTGCAACTCAAGAGAATGTTTCAAATGGATTGGTTGTCAAATATATTATGCTGGAAGTATAAAATGGATGAAGTGACACTTATTTATATGGTTGCGTTGCACTATTACCTTGTTCTACTTTAGTATGGTTTGTTAACAAAAGCCAACAGTTTAAAGATTTTATTCCAAAATTTTAAAAAAAACACGATTGTTCAATGTTAGAAAATTCATAAATACAAAAATCTATATTTATATTTTGGCCCAATATATAAATCAGTGGATTTTGATCAGTGTGTATTTTTAACTGTTGTATATGCAGTATATGATTGTATGTGTGTGTGTGTGTATGTGTATGTGTTGTCAAGGCATTTTTAGGTTGGAAAAGCAATAAAATACTTAGGATGTTAAGAAGCCTCAATGAGGCTTTCTGGAACTGAGTACCGGTTTGAATATTTCAACTTTTTCATGGCAACAGCTGATATTTAATGGTAAGCTGGACAATGACATACATCATGCAAATTACATCAAACAAATAATGTAACATGGATCTAATACAGGTAGTCCTCGATTTATGACCACAATTGAGCCCAAAATTTCTGTTGTTAAGTGAAATATTTGTTAAGTGAGCTTTGTCCCATTTTACGACCTTTCTTGCCTCAGTTGTTAAGTAAATCACTGCAGTTGTTAAATTAGTAACATGGTTATTAAATGACTTCCCCATTGACTTTGCCTGTCAGAAGGTCGCAAAAGGTGATCACGCGACCCCAGGGCACTGCAACGGTCATAAATATGAACCAGTTGCCATGCATCTGAATTTTAATCACATGACCGTGGGGGTTGTAACTGTGAAAAATGGTCATAAGTCACGTTTGTCAGTGCCATTGTAACTTTGAACGGTCACTAAGTAAACTATTGCAAGTCAAGGTCTACCTGTATTGTAACAGACTAAAAACGCATCTTCTGATCCTTATAAAGAAACCACATTATATTTTAATCTTAATTTCATCTGTATTCCATGCAACGCTTGAAATTTAATATCCAATCAGGTTAATTGGTAGCTAATAAACTTACGTATTTCCTAAAATGGTACATAGCTGCCTGCCATCTTCAGTTTTTATCATTCCCTCCAGGAGTAGAGTAGAGTAGAGTAGAGTAGAGTAGAGTAGAGCTGGAAGGGACCTTGGAGGTCTTCTAATCCAGCCCCCCACTCAAGCAGGAGAACTTATACCATTTACTGTATACCATTTAGAAAGTTTTTCTAACATTGGACAGAGCTTTATTATATACATTTTTAATGAACTCCTAAACATACACATCTAAGTACCTAGTTGGAAATATCCCCAGGTTTGAAGAAGAATAAATGAGTCAATTATAAGAGTTCATCACTGGATCTGAATTTTGTATATTCAATCTTCATCGTATACATTAAAGAAATAGGAATAGCCTGAAGACTGGAAATAATGTTGCGGATGAAGTAGGTTGGATATATCATAGACATCTTGAAAATAAAGAATAAAAGGTTATTATATTATAGAGCATGGAACAGTACTACAGATAGTCCTCAACATACGACCACAACTGACCCAAAATTTCAACTAGTAAGCAAGACAGTTGTTAAGTGAATTTTGCCCTATTTTATGACCTTTCTTGTTAAATGAATTACTGGAGTTGTTAAGTTAGCAACACAGGGCACTGCAACCCTCATAAATATATGCCAATTGCCAAGCATCCAAATTTTGATCACAAGGACACTATAATGGTCATAAGTGTGAAAAATGTGATCTATTTGTAGTGCTGTTGTAATTTCAAAAGGTCACTAAATGAATGGTTGTAAGTTGAGGACTACCTATATAAACTAAAATATAGATAGTCCACAACTTGCAATCATAACTGAAGCCAAAATTTCTGTTGCTAAGCGAGGCAGTTATGAAGTGAGTTGCGTCTCATTTTACAACCTTTTGTGCCCCAGTTGTTAAATGAATAACTGAAGTTGTTAAGAGCCTTCTGTATCTTAAGCCTGTCTTAAGATATTTAAGGCCATACCACGAATATTGTTGGCATACTGTTCTGCTGATTTTTGTAACATGAACATAAAAAAAATGTGAATGTTTTTCCAGTTATGAAAATGACATCAGTTTCCATCCATCTCCTGCCCTAACTGATTATAAAAATGAAGATATGGACCCTCCTACCCCAAAAAGGAAGGTGGGGGGGGGGAACAGAAAGAAAATTCATCTTTGTCATAGACCATGCTGACTCAGGAATTCTGGGAGTTGAAGTCCATGAGTCATAAAAGAGCAAAGGTTGCCTACCCCTGTCATAGACAATTCCTAAACAATTCCTTAGATTATTCCTGGGCTAAAAATATAGGTAGAGAGCTTGACAATCAATGAATTAATCTCATATAATGCTTGCCCCATAAAGCTACTTAAATGTCCTTCAAATAATCCAGCATGTATTTGGAGAAAGCCCACAACTCATCATTTTGTATTAGATGATTATAAATAAAGACCTTTAAATCTGATGCCGCAGGTCTAAAACAGTAAGGAAAGGATATGAAATGGTTCAAACGTAAATTTTGCCCATCAAACCTATTTGATGTTACATTTTCAACCTTTTATAAACATATCTAGGATAATTAGTAGCTTGAATCTGAAATCTAGTTTGCGTTAATACAAGGCTTGCATGCTTCACTTTTGTAGTTTGATTGTTTTTCTTTTCTGGCTTACTAAACCAATTTGCCTGATTTCTTGGGTGCTATATATTTTTCAATCTGGGAAACTAATACCTGCATATCTGAGAAACAGTTTATTTTTTAGTACAAATGGGAGGGAATATCTCAGAAGCACTTCCTGGGGTCCAATTTTATCATCTTCCCAGGGAAACATATCTGAAATAATACTTTCATCTTATTTAAATTATTCACCCACATGAAATAAAAAAGGTTTTGGCTCTCCAAGGTACAAAAATAGAAAAAAGATTCTGAGGTACTGTAATAAAATATATTCATATCAGATTTATTAGCAGAGTTTACCTGTTCTTATTCTAGTGTTAGACTTTCCTTTTTAGCCAATAGAATTTTTTCTATAATAAAAAATGATTGATTACATAATTTTAAGCATTTATTTAACCTAGTAATGAAATCTTACCCCTGTTTCTTAGTAGATTACTCTGTTTGGAACTAACCAGGAGTACTATATTTTTGATATTCACTGATAACACAAATGCAATATCAGAAATCTAAAGAGCAATTCCTTTATTAATCTATGTGAACTTTTGAATTAGTTTACAAATTTTTCAAAAATTATTTATCAAGCAACTTATTTTATTTTTAGTTGGGAAATCTATTCTACTGGTTTAGAAATAGGTTTTTTTTTAAAAAAATAGGTATGGGAAAAATTGTCTGATCTTCAACCCATGATTGCACCAACTTTTCATGTTAGAGGGAGTAAGTGGGACACTAAAGACACAGATTAGAATATCTTCTGGTTTGGAAGAATGTCTAATTTCATATGAATCACTCAAAATGTGCTTAGTAAATATTCAGAAATACTTAGAATTAACATTCCTAAAAATACTAATTGATGGACTTTAAATGGAAAAACATCTCACCGACAGTGATTTCAATGTACCACGTGTACAAGTTTAGCATTTTTCTGCTCATGTAAGCAGCAACTATTGCTTAATAGAGAATCAGTTTTCTCATGTAAGCGGTGCCATATTTAACATCAATATTTTATATTGGTGTTAACGGACAGCGGCTAGGTGAATTGCTCGATGAGAATCTGTAAGCTTTTGGCTTGCAATGTCCTGGGCTTTGATCCTGTTCATCTGTACAGGCTTAAAAATCAAAGTATAAAATCTGAGGGCATACTGACTGGGTTGTTACTGAGATTCAGTCATGTCCCATTCCAGTTAACACTGAGACAAATTCAAAAAAATTGTATCTGATAGATTACTTTTAATTTGAATTTCATCTTTTATACTTTCAATTACGCTTAAATTACATTGTGAAGCTGTGGGGCCAAGCAGGATTAAAAAAAAAATCGAATTGATTAAGCAAACCACTGTGGATTAAGGGTAAAATTAGATGCTGATTGCAATGAATAAACTTGCCTGATATTCTATTTCTGTATGTGTGTACATTCATGAGGGTGGGTATCAGGGTGTTATCTTCCAACTTATGGGTAAGGGATTTGGATTTAGGTCATGGCTTTTACTGTTTTTGGAGTTGGTATCTGTTTGCATGGGAGGAATATAGTTTGCAAAGGTTATGCCCCCAATCTAAATCTTCCTGACATCCTGGCTGTATTTATTCAGAGAAGAGGACTCTGGGGAACTGATTACAACTTTCTAATAAACAGCTTTATTAGTACAATTTTGCAGTAGATTACTTCCAAGAAACACAACTAATGTTATTTCATAGAAATGAGGCCTTGGGCTATTGGTCCATCAGGTTCAATATTGTTTGCCCTGCTTGGAAATCAATCTCCAGGGTTTCAGGTAAGCTTCTTAAGTTTTGGAGATGCCAAGAAATGAACCTGTGACTTTTTTCATACTAACGTGGTCCTTCCCTAAGCAATGGTTTATATCAGAGGTATCCAACCTTGGCAACTTTAAGACTTGTGGACTTCAACTTCCAGAATTCTTCAGTAAGCTTGGCTGGCTGAGGAATTCTGGGAGTTGAAGTCCACAAGTCTTAAAGTTGCCAAGGTTGGGGACCTCTGGTTTATATCATAAACCAAGGATGCTGAAATAAGAAACTGCAGCGGGGGCTGTCAAGTTAGGTAAGCCATATAGAACAGGTTATTTTCTGATTTAAGGATGACCTGCCTCCCTGTTAATATTCAGGAGGTAGTGCAAATAATTTTCTTATTCCTCTCATTTTGGTCCCCATTAATGGAATGTTGCTGTTGCTATATTTTCCCTCCTTCCCTCTCTCCTTCCCTCTCTCCTTCCTTCCTTCCTTCCTTCCTTCCTTCCTTCCTTCTCCTGTCCTCTCCTCATCCATCCATCCACCCGCAATACAAGTCCTTCAGCCCAAAGTCAGAATATTTACTAGTGGAGGTGATCAGTCAAGAAGCCATGAAGAGTTTTATAGGGTTTAAATAGTATGTAGAAGCGAAGAGTCGCATAAACACATATAATATCCGACCAACCTGCTACATTTATGAATACCAAAGCATTGAATTTTGCTTTAACTGCTGGGTAATGTATTATTTTCTTTCATGATTTTTATTTTTTTGTTTTTATTTTTGTAAGCCATCCATAAGCCTTTAGTGAAGCTTCAGCATAAAATATATGTAAAATAAATAAAGAAATGACAAGCTATTGAACAGTTGTGCTGTGTGAATTGATCACTGCTTTTAAGTACAATGAAACCTTTATTTACCGGACCATAAGACAACAGAGTTCAAAAGTAATGGGCCAATTTCCACAGCAAGCTATAAATGTACATAATGATTAAAACAAATAATATAATTTGTACATGTAGTACAAATTACATACATCGTATGTTGCTTTATGCCAATTGCATTATGCCTATAGAAAAAAAATGATGTAATGATAATAATTTGAATTTATATGCTGCCAGAGTCCCAGGGACTCTTGGCAGTTTACAAAATTTTAAAAACCTTTAAAATCAAACAACAAAGATGGCAGAGAAAAAAGCCTGGATGGGAACAAGAAAAGGAGGATAACAGACAACTTTTAGTAAATAAGTTATAAAAGTGACGTTTCACTATGGACACTCATGGATTCAAAATGTTTATATGGATTGTATTTCGTTCTCTAACTTCAGAAGCTTGTGTTATGAAAATCGACTGTGAAATTAGCTGTTGAAACAGCTTTAATATCTACTGCCCGTGATCTGTGGTTCAGAGATTTAGCACAGAAAATCCCAATTTGCTTATGCTCAAATATTTCCATAATGGGGAATGAGTTATGTGAACTATCCATGAGAAATTCTAACAGATTAATTCCCCACAAAATCAAGGTATTTGGTGAAACTGATTAAAAAATCAGTTCCTAAGTGGTTCTTGTAATATTTTCTTTCTTTGCTATCTCAGAAATGGAAATTATCCTGCAGAACCATAGCATAAACAGCATAATCACTGACTTTTCTGCATGAGTCTTTTTCCTACCCATGTTGCCCCCAAAATAAGTTCGGGACTTATATTAATTTTTGCTCCAAAAGACATATTAGAGATTATTTTCTGGTTAGGGCTTATATTCGGGGAAATACGGTGCTAAATGTGCCCATCTGGCTGACAATCTTAACTGGGGCTTATTTTGGGGTGGGGCTTATTTTACAAGTGTCCTGAAAAATCATGCTAGGGCTTATTTTCCAGTTGGGTCTTATTTTCAGGAAAACACAGTATGTAGTTTTCTCTTAAAAGCTATGTGGCAAACACAATTGAAAACTCAACACATCCATCCTATATGGCATCCTATATGGAACTATACTTTATTATTATAGGATATTATAACAATATGTTTGTTTGTGTGTGTGTGACATATGCGCATATATGCAAAGATATCATCAACATCAAAATAAGATGAGTGGCACACAAATCAAAGCTATCAATCAGTTCGTAAATAAATGCTTTTGCTGCCTATGTGCATGAATGTACCCTATAAAAGTGAGAAATGCACATTCTGGTTTTCCTTTATAACTTTACTTGAAAAATAAAGCAGAAACATACAAATAGTCCTCAAATTACAACAATTCACTTAGCCACTGTTCAAAGTTATGTTGGCACTGAAAAAAAGTGATATGACCGGTCCTCACACTCACAACTACTGCACCATCCCCACAGTCATACGATTGCGATCTGGGCACTTGACAACTAGCTCATACTTATGATGGTGGCCGCATCTGAGGGCCATGCAGTCACCATTTGCAATCTTCCCAGTCAGCTTCTGGAAAGCATAAGTCAATGGAGGGAAGCTGGATTCATTTAACAACTGCAACAAAATCAGTCAGAGTCACAGGATGACTCATTTAACAAGTGCTTTGCTTAGCGATGGAGGTGTTTCTGTCCCAGTTGTGATTGTAAGTTGAGGACTCTCTGCAATGAATGAACTACAGAAGCAAAAAAAGTATGTGATCAGGTGAAGGCTTAAGTTTACATTCATAGTCTAGCCTTGCCAGCATCATTCATTTTCATAACTGCTCCAGATCTTCCATGGGATAGTGCCAGGGCTATTTCTTTATCTATCAGCCTATGACTCTCTGGGAGAATTGGAAGGTGGTTGATTCCTCTCTTCTAGAGAAGAATTATTTTTAAACAGACAGGGGAAAAAAACACCTGCATGCTTTCCCTAACTTGTTATTCTTTTTCTGCCAAGAGAATACTGGAACCAGATTATGTGACTCTGTTAATCAGCAAATTTGCAGCGGCAGAAGAATGCAGAAAGGGACAATCAACATTATTAAGAAGCTGAGTCTTCTCTATAGAGGATACTAAAACCTTTCAGGATTTTTTTTAAAATAAAATGTATTGTTAACTGTGCTAGTGAGATATGATAATTTTGTACTATGGGAAGTATTGAAATACTGTTGCATAATACTAAGATTTAAGCCATATCAAGGAATTGATAACTAGGAGAATTAAAATAGAAATAATATTTTATCATATAAAATAAAACAGTTATATAGAATTTCTGGTTTTGGATGTGGATGAAGGATTCCTCAGATGGTTTTTAAAACTATCTGCAATGGACGGGGCTAATGCGGAATATGGAATATAACAAAAAATGAAATTCAGTTGTTGTGGGCAATTGTTCCTTCAATTTTCCATAAGTTTTAATTTTAAGCTGTTAGAATATATTTTAACTAGCTTGTCATTTTATCTGAACAGAGAAGATTTTTCTACTTGTATGGTGACAACATATCCTCAGCTTCTTATTCATGATAAATGACCAGCAATACAGTACAAAAGTACAAATTAAGATGAGTGTATCAACATCATGTTCACAGATTTCCTTTTGCACAAGCAATATTTCCTTAATTAAAAGCTGAACCAGTAGATTATCTATATTATAAAATATCCTGTAGTAGAGGTCAGCAGGAAGATTTAGAGGAGGGAAGAAACTCTTATCATATTTTTCCGAAAATAAGACTGGGTCTTATATTAATTTTTGCTCCAAAAGGTGCAGGAGGGTTTATTTTCCAGTTAGGGCTTATTTTGGGGAAAATACGGCACTAAATGTGTCCATCTGGCTGACAATCTTAACTGGGGCTTATTTTGGGGGGGGTGGGGCTTATATTACAAACATCCTGAAAAATCACACCAGGGCTTATTTTCCATTTGGATCTTATTTTTGGGGAAACAGGGTAGGTGTTTGCTATCTACACAGTGTTAAGAGAATGCTAATTCCTTAATAAACGGCATTATATCATAACGCTTGCCAAATAGACATTTCCCCCCAGTTAGCTGTTGCTGTGGCAACCTGTTGCAGTAAGGCACAGCTGAACCTGTCTCAGTTTAGCAGCAATTATCACAGCCATTCAGGTAAAACTCTATGCACAAAATTATAGAATAACTGTTCAGCATTACTACTGAGCTATTCTTAGAGTACTAAGGCCTAAAGAAATTGCTGAAATAGATTATACTTACTGTTAATGTGATTGATGAAAGGTGGGCAGCCCTGAATCTATCCCTTCCAGAGATTATTTTTCAAACCATAGGACTCAGGGGTAGGCAACCTTGGCTCTTTTATGACTCATGGACTTCAACTCCCAGAATTCCTGAGCCAGCTACCCCTGCCATAGATCAACTCAATTTCTTGAGAATCCTGGACTCTGTAACCATCAATTTAAGTCTGATGATCTGAGAATTGTCCTTTTAAATCAAATGTTGGAGGAGATGGATCAATATCTTCAATTCTATACAACCAACCAAAACTCTATTGATCCTTGGTGTGATGTAATCTCTCATGGATAAAGCTTACTATGATCTACTTCTGGATCTATAGCTCCATAGAAATCGAAGTAACAGTTCCATTGTTTCCTCCTATCTAGTTTCTGTTTACCTTACCTCTATTTTACTTTTATTTAACTTCCAAAGAAATGTCTATAGAGATTCTCAATCATCCAGATCATGCTTATTAACCTAAAGGTGCTTTTTCCCCCAAAAGGCAACTGGGCTTTCTTGGCTTTTTTCTTAATATTTCACTTCTGATCCAAGAAGCTTCTTCTTTTCAGAGAATCCAAGAACTGAAGAAGCTTCTTGGATGAGAAGCAAAACATTTTAAAAAAAACCAAGAAATCCAGTTGCCTTTCAGATAAAAACACTGTTGGGATGCCAAAGAAATGTAACAAATAAGGCCTCTTTTATTAGACTTTAAGAAGTTCCCTGATTTTGAACAAATGTTTAAAGCAGATACACCATTTGTTCCAGCTAGACTGCAAAATTAGACCAAATATTTCTGGTGAGATCTTCTATAGCTCATGCCTATCATTATGAACACTTTCCATCAAATTTTCCTTTCTGTTAATTGCTCTGGATTATTTAAATTAGCCCTTGTGGACACTTCAGGGTCTGAAATGTTTATAGTTCGTTATCTCACCAAAATCTCTTTAAAAATAATTTGTAAATGAGATGCACAAACATTCAAACAAAAGGCAGTGTTCTACAAAACTACAGGATAGCAGTATTCCAATATCTCAAGGGCTGCCACAAAGAAGAGGGAGTCAAGCTATTTTCCAAGGCACCTGAGGGCAGGACAAGAAGCAACGGATGGAAACTAATCAAGGAGAGAAGCAACCTAGAACTGAGGAGAAACTTCCTGACAGTTAGAACAATTAACCAGTGGAACAACCTGCCTCCAGAAGTGGTGAATGCTCCAACACTGGAAGTTTTTAAGAAGAGACTGGACAGCCATTTGTCTGAAATGGTATAGGGTTTCCTGCCTGAGCAGGGGGTTGGACTAGATGACCTCCAGGGTCCCTTCCAACTTTATTATTGTTGTTATTAAATATCCACTTGGGATACATTTTACTTTAACATAATGATTCTAAATCTTTTAAAAATACCTCCATGGTCTAGTGGTATTTTCCCAGGCATCCTGTAAGCAAAACATCAGATCTGCATTTCATTATCAGAACTGCACTTCATTATTTTTCATGATATAGTACAGGCACTCATGTTCTTCAGAGCCACTTCACTGTAATGGTTAAAATTCCAGACTAGAAATTGGAAGACTGTGATTTGTAGTCCTGCCTTAGGCACGAAGCCAGCTGAGTGGATGAGTCTCTCATTCTCTCAGCCCTAGAAACCAGGCAATGGCAAACCACTTCCAAGATCTTGCCTATAAAACTGCAGGGAGTGGGGTGATGTTGATTTTTTTATTATTATTTTTGATTGTCGCTTTGAGTCATCCAGAGTTATGGTTCAAAATGAGCAGCCCTAAAGACAATCCTCAAGTAACAACTACAATTGTGCCTGAATCTTCTGTTGCTAAGAAATATGAAAAATAAGTGAATCATCACTACTGTAGATCTTTCCCAATTTTATGACCTTTTTTTGCCATGGTCATTAAGCGAATTGCCACAATTATTAACTGAATAACATGATTATTAAGCAAGTCTGGTTCTGCCATTGATTTTCGTTGGGAGTTGCAAATGGGGATCACATAACCCCAGGATGCTGCCATCATCATAAATATATGTCAGTTGCCAAGTGCCTGAATCACATGACCATGGGGATGCTGCAATGGTCATAAGTTCAAGGATTGGTCGTAAGTCACTTTTTTCGGTATCATTATAACTTCAAATGGTCACTAAACAAATGGCCGTGAGTTGAGAAATCACTGGTATAAATTTCTTAAACAAACCAACCTATTTTTGCATGACTTTGGGTGCCGTGCACCATGATTAAATGGAAAAAAAGCAAATAGGTATTATTTGCTGATTGGTCTACCTGAGGTCTTTTATGCTAAGAAAGTCTATGCTTTCTTCTTTAAATTGGTAATAATATATAGAATAGAACTGGAAGGGACCTTGGAGATCTTTAGTTCAGCCCTCTGCTTAAGCAGGAGAACCTATACCATCTCAGACAGGTGACTGTCTAGTCCAGGGGTAGGCAACCTTGGCTCTTTTATGACTCGTGGACTTCAACTCTAAGAATTCCTGAGTCAGCATAGCTGACTCAGGAATTCTGGGAGTTGAAGTCCACGAGTCATAAAAGAGCCAATGTTGCCTACTCCTGGTCTAGTCTTTTCTTAAAGATCTCCAGTGATGGGGCGCCCACGATTTTTGGGGTTAAGCTTTTCCACTTATTATTATTATTTATTATTTATTGAATTTATATACCGCCCTATCTCCCTTACGGGACTCAGGGCGGTGAACAGGCAATAATAAAAACCACGATAAATATACGCAAGTTTCTGTTCTAAAATCAAATTAAATAACAGGCCTGCTCTAAAATACCCCATACAAAACCCCCCACTAAAACATAATCAAACTACGCCAGGCCGGCCGCATGGAATAGAGCAGGAGCTGCCACAGAGAAGGCTCTCCCCCTGGGGGTCGCCAGCCGGCATTGACTGGCCGACGGCACCCTAAGGAGGCCCTCTCTGTGGGAGCGGACTGGTCGAAGGGAGGTGTTTGGTAGGAGGCGGTCTTGCAAATACCTAGGCCCATTGCACTGATTGATTGATAATATTTGTAGTGGCCATAAGAAAACTAAAGGGGGTGTAATGGCCCAGTGATTAAAGACTCTGAGCTTGGCAGCTGGAAAGCTGGGTTCAAGCTTGTGATGGGACAAGCTCCCATTATTTGTCCCAGGCCCTGCCTACCTAATAATTTGAAACCATGCAAATGCGAGTAGATAAATAGGTACCGCTTCAGTGGAAAGGTAACAGCGTCCATGCGCCTCAACGTATAGTCATGCTGGCCACATGACCATGGAAATATCTGCAGTCAATGCTGATTCCTTCAGCTAAGAAATGGAGATGAGCACTACTACCTTGAATTGGACATGACTGGACAGGGGAAATCTCTACCTTTACCTTAAGAAAACCAAATTCACATTCCACTGTGAAATCCCAAATCTTATAATAAGGCAATGCTACCTTATTCATCCAAATAAACTTTTAATTTAAAATTGAAATTAATTTTATTTAATTATTCTTGACTAATAATTAATTGTCAATTATAAATTTCATTATTGTTTTATTAGCAAGATGAGGGGGAAGGAAATAGAAAGAAAATGCATGGCTAATGTTAAAGTAACACTAGTTGTAGTAATGTGTACATGGAAGTTCTCCATCTCTCCATCCAACAGTGTATATTGATACCCCAAATTAGATACATTTTTCCATCCATTTTTTAAAAATTTAACTATCTTTTTACTTTTTCCTCTTTTATTAATATTTTTTTCATTATTAAATATATTATTGCTTCTTTGGGATAAATAAAAAAAAAGACATTGGATTGAAATGTTTCTTTAGGCAAGTGATGAACAAAATAAATTACATTTTGTCTCTAAGTCCTAATTTTCAGCTGCTCTCTTCTCCCATTTGCACCAATGATTTAAAGGATTAATTTTACTGAGACAGAACATGAGTTACATTGCTTAAATATGAGACTCTAAACTTATGCATTTAAATAAAATGGACAGATTGAAAAGAGCTGAACAGATGACAATAAATCTGAAAAATCTCTGCTCAGACGATTAAGAATATCCAGTGAAAATTTCCTTATCTCCAGCCCCTCTCCCAACATTATATAAAATGGCACAGTTATAAAGTTTTACTGTTTATTTCCATATTACACAAATTTCAGTTTATAAATTGTGATGTGAAAAGAGCTGGCTTTCAAAAGGAGGGCAGTTAATCCCTAAGGCTTGATGAGTTCCATATATGTGGCCGCTTGCTGTGAAAGCATTTGGCAAATATTACTTTCACACACTTTCATTTGTTTCTGCCTAAAGTATATGAGGAAGGGAGGGAGGGAGGGAGGAAGGAAGGAAGGAAGGAAGGAAGGAAGGAAGGAAGGAAGGAAGGAAGGAAGGAAGGAAGGAAGGAAGGAAGGAAGACTTTTGCTGCTAAGGTGTCCTTATTGTAGTACGGCCTTACCAGCAGAGAAGAAACCTATCTACAAAACCTACACATCTAAGAAAATGAAAGAACCCAATGGTATATATCAGTAGTATATTCCACCTTCACAATAAGGTCCTACTCCCATTAGACGTAAGAACAATGTAAGCCAGAATGTTGGCTTTCTCTGTGGCAGCCATAGTTTGTAAAATACTCTTGTCTCAGGCTAAGCTTGGCTTTTTCCATTCTGAAGTTTTGAAAGGCATTGAAACTCCTTCCTTTTTAGAAGAACTTTGACCAGGAAAGAGGAACTGTGGAAAAATGTTCAATTGCATGTTTCTGATTGCTTTAAAACAGGCAAGGTACAATATTTGTTAGGATTAGGAATGACATATATAATGCTCCAAGGTATTTTGCAGATCTGAGTAATATATACAATAAATAACTTAAAGCAAAAAAGATAAACAGTTGCACATTTAACTGTACTCAAATATAAACAGAAATATAACACTTCTCACCCTAATAGTTCCATTTCATATTCTGTAATCATCTTTTCACATGCAGTTTTGAGTTCTTTTTTCTTTTTTTTTGTTTGTCTATTTTTATCTGGTCTTAAACTTCATAGCCTTACTAAAACTGCTGCAGTGGCAATATTTAAGTTGGCACAATGGACATCTTTATAATTTTTGGTATGGACAAGGACTGCAGAGTGTGAAGAAAGGATCTAAATTGAGTAGGCCATTGCCCAAACATCAGTAGGACAAGAGTTTGAAAGAGGAATATGTTTTTCTCTAACCATCCTAGATTTATACAGAAGTTTGTGTGTTTTTCCTGCCTATCTCGGTGGTTTACAATGTAGAAGAATAACTTTGCATATTACTCCCAACAATCTGGGTCCTCATTTTACCAACCGTGGAAGGATGAAAGGCTGAGACAACCATGAGCCCCGTCAGGATTGAACTTCAGGCTGTGGCAGAGTTGGCTTGCAATACTGCACTTTAACCACTGCACCACCAGGACTCTAAAGCAGTGTTTCTCAACCTTGACAATTTTAAGGCATGTGGACTTCAACTCCCAGAATTCCACAGCCAGCAATGCTGGCTGTGGAATTCTGGGAGTTGAAGTCCACATGCCTTAAAATTGTCAAGGTTGAGAAACACTGCTCTAAAGTCTATAAAATACATAGACTGAAAAATCTAGAAATGGGTACCTAGAAAAGTTGGAGTTCAACTGGATTTTTTTGCCACCCAAATATGGCCTGCTAATATTGGCAGTTCTAAGGTTGAAGAAGTCCTCTTTTGCTCTAACTCCAGAATCAGAGAGAGGCAAACCCAGCCAACATTACTAAGGTACCTGAACAACAGGAGCCAGGCAGGGTATTGTAGTTCAGCAATCACTATAGTGCCTTATATTGCCATTTCTTGGCTAAAAACAGTCCTTGTCAGACTTTATTCCAATGCCCAGATAAAATAATTCTCCCCTTACTATGCAATATCAAGTCCTCTCAAGCTCATTTAACAGGAAGAAAGGGACTGTTAATTTTTTTTAAAAAAATAAAGAGTTAACAAGACTTCCAGTTTTATATACCAGGAGGTGCAGATTACATTCCCTTTTTTAAAGCCTTATTTGTTCTATGCTTGTGTGATTGATGGCTTCCACTGAATATCCTTTGGCAATGGATAAGCAAATATGAGTGCCAAAGTGAACAAATTTTACTGACCTGAATTTATCTGAGATCTAAACGAATTAACTTATGTTAAACAATGGCATGTTTGATGTGTCTATTTTGCCTTCCAGGTTTATAACTTGACTTACTGAGAGACGGAGTTCTTTGATCCCTGAATGTGAACCTTTCTTCCATGTCCATGTTTCATAACACTGATTTAATAATTTCTTTTTTTAACACCGTTTATGTAATCTTAGGTTCCTTCATACATCTTGGGTGAGACTGTTACAGATTTATAAAACAGAATCCTCTAAGCCTTCAGTTTCTGCTGTTTATCATTAGCAATGGCAATAAGTAATTCTAGGATTCTTTAAGGTATTTATTCAACTGCCTAATTATTACTATTTTTTTATGATACATGATGGTGGACTGTTGGGAATCTGAGTCTCATTAGTTAGGATTCTGCTAATTAACTATAACATATTTGTATGAAGAAGTGTAAGGGGAAAACATATTAGGAGATTTAATGCCTCTAGAACAGATTGCATATTTTAAAATATGGCTAGTATAAGCATGCTTGTTCATTTTGTTGTTGAAAACCTGCCTTTTGCCTGAACAACCAATTAATTATCCAAGTTTAATATTCAAAAGTGACTGTTTTTAAAGGGAAGGTTCAACTTTTATATTTTCTTTTTTCTTTTTCTCTTTTTAGCTGACTTACCAGACTGCAAAAACAAATGACTGTCTTAGGCCAGTGTTTCCCTACCTTGGCAACTTTAAAACATGTGGATTTCAATTCCCAGAATTCCCCAGCCATCATAGAGGAGGAGGAGGAGGAGGAAGAGGAGGAGGAGGAGGTTGTTTCTGGATCAAATCATTTGTTTTGGATTTTGATTTCGAAACCAAAATGATAAACGTATGCAATCCATTTTACTTGAATTGTATTGATGCAAAAAGTGTTAAGTGGCATCCCATGTACATCGTTTATACCTACTTGTGGCTCCACTAGACGTTTACCTGCATGTTCTCCTAGACAAAATTATCCAGCTCGTAGTATTGCTGTACTATTTTTCCATTTAATCTCTGTAATTTGTCTGGTAGGACATATAGATTTCATTTAGAAAGCTACAGACGAAAGACTTTAGAGTCACAGCTTTCAATAAATTAAATTATCTCCTTAAACTGAAATTAGCTAACAAATGTGCAACAAGAATAGAGCTATTAATGCTTAATATATATTTTATCACGATAGTTAATAAGGCAAGCAATTCATTTAAATAGAAATGAAATAGAAAATATGGGGAAAATTAACATGCTATTTGAGCATTAGTAAATTAGACACATTTATTGCATTTAAACCATCACAAAAGAATTGCAATTTCAGTAATGTAACACACACATATATAAATAATCTAAGGTGATAACTCTAATAAATTAAAAAGTGATTTGTATGATAAAATATAAATCTCATCAGTACATTTTATTAAAGCTCTTTTTAAGGATTGTTAGTTCTATGCTTTTAAGAACAAATGTCCATTGCTGCTAGTGTTTCTTCTAAACACAGTATAGACTTTGTTGTTTTTGCTCTATTATTATTCATATCAAAGACAGTATGTTCAATATTTAAACTTAACCAGCTTTGGCACTGGATTCTATAGGACCTGATAATCTGTGGGACAGTCTATCACTAGATCTATCAATTAAACAACACTATCTCCCAGGACTTAGGCAGTGCATCCCCATCTTCACCTCCATCTTTAATAAATCACTAGAAACGTCCTATGCCCCTTCTTGTTTCAAATACTCAACTATCATCCCGGCGCCCAAGAAACCCTCCATCAAGGAGCTGAATGACTACAGACTGGTTCCTGTGAAATCTGTAGTTATGAAAACCTTTGAAAAGTAGGTGGTGGCCCACCTGAAAATCATCATGGATCCGCTGCTAGACCTCTTGCAATTTGCCTATCGCTGTTAAATACTGCACTACATTTTACAACATCTTGAATCCCCAAGAATGTATGCAAGTGTTCTTTGTGTAGACTTCAGCTCTGCATTCAATACCAGCATTCCAGAAATCCTTTTCTCTGAACTGACTCAGCTAGCTGTGCCTGACTGCACTTGTAATAGAACTATATTACTATTATCCTTCTCACCTTTCCTATTAGCTATTCCTATTTGTATCTTATGACTATGACTTGGTTGTATCTCATGACTTATGCTTGTATCTTATTATTTATGATTTACCACTCTGTTGCTTGTATGTATACTGAGAACTTATGCACTGGAGGCAAATTCCTTATGTGTCCAATCACACTTGGCCAATAAAGAATATTGTATTCTTTCTCTGTTGTAGCCTATACCTTATGGAACAGCATTCCGTCCTCCAACAATTCATATGGTTTCCAATCCTAGCTGTTTCAGAAGTAATTTCAAATGTGACTGTGCCACATGTCAGGTTAGGATGGAGGCCATGCCCTTGCCAGTTTTGGAATATGTTTAATTGTTTACTCTTACAGATATGCATGCTTTCTATTGTCTGGTTTGTTTGTTTTTTGTTAAGTATTGCAACCAGTCCAGAATCTCTTAGAGGTTGAGTGGTCTCCAAATCAATGAATAATCAATCAATTGATCAATTGACCAATCAAATGTTTCAGGGGCAAGAAGGAATATAAAAGAAAAATTTATTCCAGTTGAGAGCTGCTTGAACAACATAACTCTTTTGAATTCTCAGACATCCCACTATCCTTAATTTTTAGTTCTGATGTCATTTTTCTACCTGCTTAAAAGTTCATGGCAAATTATTTATTCTAGACTGCTGCCTACCATCCAGTTTCAACACTGGATGGCAAAATAGATACCAAATATCTTGCCAAATCAATCAATCCCACAATGTTTTATTACTAAAATCAGCACCATTCAAGGAAGTAAAAAATAAAATTATATAATTATTAATGTAACTTAGGACTACACTAGTTTTAAGACTTTGCAATCTGCAGGATGGGAAGTGATGTGGTATGACAGATGATGGGCATTTCCAATTAAGATGCAAAAGGGCTGGAGAAACATACAGCCAGGTACATTCTTTCTGATTTAGAGATTTGCAGGAAATAAGGAATCACACATCTGGAGATAGCACAGTAACCTCAAGATTTGGCTGGTTGTAATGAGCTATCTATTCAAACAATAGATGTGTCTTAGGGCAAAAATTGGGCTTTTCCTATTCGTGATCAAAGTCACAACCAAATAGGTCCCATGTATAGAATTTCCCACCTCCTCTATAAAAAATGGCTGGGATAAAATTAAAACAATTTTTCTTTCTTATTTACACATATTAATAAGAAAGATGAAATTAATGATTATCAAGATGTGAGCTTTACTTACAGTTTTTCTAACAGGTTAATCTGACCGACAACAGACCATATGTTCTGGATTGTCAGAAACATCAAAACCCTTTCACAAAATCAAAGATTTCAAATAAATACAAAATACCTCCCATACCAAACTGCTGTACTCTTAAAGAACAAAAGTTTTCTCTCAAGATGTAATCATCTTTCCATCAATCTTCTGGCAGATTGTGACCTGTGACCTTATCCTTGACCCGTCTCTCTTACTTGAGGCATATTCATATTTATTATCTTCCTCTGTGTTTAACAGAATTTAAGGTCATCTAGTTTTCAGTAAGACTTGTTTATAACCTGATTTGTAGGTAACACCTGGAGTTGTTTTCATAGTTAAAATTAAGCTGCTAATATGTTTCCTGACCCATAAAATATCACATGCTCTGCCTCTGCAAAAGTTCAGCGGGGTTGAAATATGAAATCTCTTTCAAGCATGTATCCTTTATGTCAGGGTCTTTCTACATGACAAACATGTTTCCCCAGTTAGCAATGACCTATTACCCCTTCCAAACTTTTTTAGAGATTTCTGAGCCTTATAAAAGAAGTTGACTTTTTTCAACTTCCAAGTCTCCCATTGCTACTGAGCACAATACACCTGGAAGTGCTGCTTCAGTTTTTAGCAAGGTCTTGGCACTATCACATTTTTTTTTCAGTACTGAGACAATTTATCTTCCCTTAGCTATGCAACAGCTGGCATTTATTTTCCTAAACAGAAGTTTTAATCTTGGCAGAATCAGTTTTGCTTCATTTGTGATGGTCTCTCACAGGTCTTTTTCTCTGTCTGAAAGCAACTGGGAATGAAACACCTGGTGCCTGTCATGCCACAGGAATGCATTTCTGGCAATGACATAATTTATATCCAGAGATTTAGTATTATA
This sequence comes from Protobothrops mucrosquamatus, assembly GCF_001527695.2. Lineage (NCBI taxonomy): Eukaryota > Metazoa > Chordata > Lepidosauria > Squamata > Viperidae > Protobothrops > Protobothrops mucrosquamatus. The sequence goes on along the minus strand of NW_015386110.1, from coordinate 505,707 downwards.
ATGGCATATGGAACATTCAAATGCTAGGGATTTTTTGTTTTTGCTGTTGTTCCAAGAGAGTTACAATAGTTTATCTCTTACAGTTTGATATGAATATCTGACAAACTCTTTCAGACACAAACAATGGAAAAAATGTTGCTTTTCTCATTCTCCAGGATGGACAATCCACAGAGTCTCAGTAGATTGCCATTTCCTTTTATTTCCTTAGAATCAAAGTGTCAATAAAACCTCTTAGAATGAAAATTAATCTCATTCAAATTTAATATAACTCACTGTATATAAATATAAAATTAGTTAGCTCCACTAAGTTTTAAGGCAGAGTTTTGTAATCATTTTTGTGCCAAGGATCCCTTTGAGATATAGGTTGTAATAAACATGAAATAGTGATGCTCAAATAGTTATCAACATTTTAAAAATAACAAATATATAATATGCTAATACAGTCACTCTTCATTTAGCAGCTACCTTCTTTAGTAACAGTTCACAAATACAACAGTAATGCTAAAAGCATCATAAATGTACACATTTATGACCAGATTTGTGCACCTGATAAAAGCCTTCAATGTGAAACTGATTAAAGTCTGGTCAGTTTCAGGTAGCGATGGAAAATAGCTGAAAAGTACCAATCAGTTAATTAAGATCACAGTGCTGATCTTGTTAATCTGTAGGTAGCAATTTTAAGGGGGGAGGCAGCGTGTGCTTTGGAAAAAAAGCAGCTCTGGAAGAGTTAACTTGTTTAGACAATCTTTCCACTTTGCAAGGAAGCAAAAAAAAAAAAGGGGGGGGGGATCAGGGCACAAAAGAGAGAACTATTTGAATGAGACAGCAGCAAGCAGTGATCTTCACAGCAGCTCTGTCATGTGTTCGCTTAGTGACCATTTTGTTTCTGATTTAAGGAACAGTTGCTAAACACGGAGAGGCTGTACATGTATTTCTTTATTAGTCCATTCAATCAATAACAAACCAACACACTTTTGATAGGATAAGAACTTTAGAGAATGAAATTTACTGAAGTCAACAAACATTTATAGCCAGAGGCCATACATTACTTTGTTGCCCTTATGTATTATGATTGAAAAGCTAAATTTCAGTTGAAGATTCTTAAAAAGAAAGTTGATCTTTTTTTTCCTATCCAAGTTCACAGAGTCCCTGAGCGCTATTCACAGCGCTATTCCATGGATTCCTGCTTAAGAATCCCTGTTTAGGATATTTTTGCAATGAATACATTTAATTCTAAGATTTTCTAGTGGCAAAACAAGATCCAGTTCCTTTCAGGTTGAATAAATTTAGGTTAATGCAGCATTTGACATCCAGAAATTTGGACCCTATGAGTTGTAGGCCTGCTTTAGCCATGAAAGCCGTCTGGGTATCTTTGGGCTAGTCATTCTCACAGGATTTTGTTGTGGTGAAAATGAAAATAGGAGTATGAGCTCTGTTCTCCACCTTGAGTTTTATATATATAGTCACCCAACACCAAATCTACAATAGGTACTTTGACTTCAGAGCTTCACTCAGGGTGTTGGGTCAATAGCTTTCCTTTGAGAGGCTTGGTTTGTGTTTTCAATAGTCACAAAACTAGTGATGGTGCTATTGATGATGCTGATGGAAGAAGAGGAGGAAAAGAAGATAGATTAATGCTAGTACTCCCTTTTTCCGTTTATCAATATACCCTTTCTTTATAGATTTGGAAAAAGAAAGGGTGGACACTGAAGGGTCCAGCTTCCTTATTCAACACATTTATTTTCTGAAGAGAAATAATGAATACATGAATAGGGCTATAAATACTTCTTCAACTATTAATCCTGGGAGAGCTTCTGATTGCAAATAGGAAACATTTCCAGTTTTTAACCCCCAAAAGGTACCTATTAAAAATATCAAAGGACAGTTTAACTCTGAACATACATTTGGCACAGTTAAATTGAAGCATAATTTTTCAGCGTACACTCATAGACTCTAGAAAAAAAATCTTTCACTGAGCAGAATACGGCTAAAATTATGAACGGTAGGTTTGTACTTTTAAAAAAGGTCTTTCGGCAGCTTGGTTAATGGCTACCATCACAACCCTCTTGAGTGCCTATGATTTGCTATAATCACATGTTGGAAGCAAAGCAATCACCAGAAAGCAGAAAAACCAGAGAAAGTGGATGAAGAAGACGAAATGTTCAAGACATGTGCGAATTTTTGAAAATAACATCCATAGCTCTCAGTAAGTTTTTTTAAAGAGTCAACCCCAAAAATATAAGTGTCTCAGAACAATCACAGCTGTGTTCTTATAGATGTGCTTAATGGAACACAAATTACACAGCCCAAATAATTGACCTGGGAAGCTGCTCCATATGAAATGTTGACATTTTCATGCCAATCAAGTTGTTTGAAAGTACTGCCAAAGGGGAAGGGTGAAGGAATCTACAATGATTTCTACTACTTCTCATTCAACATGTCTAGGTATCCTACCTCTTGCTGTACAAATATCTTTCTAGCAGCAAGTTCCTCTCTGGCTTTGTATAAATCAGGGGTAGTCAACCTTGGCTCTTTTATGACTCGTGGAATTCAACTCCCAGAATTCCTGAGCCAGCTTAGCTCAGCTTGGAAACTCTCCCTTTCTCCTCAGCATGGCTGGCTCAGGAATTCTGGGAGTTGAAGTCCACGAGCCAAGGTTGACTACCCCTGGTATAAATCAATTTAATCCTATTGGAAGGCAACATGAGAAAACTATTCTCCTGGGCTTTTTTCAAAACTTCATGGCTTTCTTTCTGTTAAGAGTCAAGGGATAGTTGAAGAGCCAGTGGAACTTCAGAGCCAGTGAACCTGCAACAATAAATTGAACTCAAAATCACTAAGACAGGCATGAAGTAACTGTTCTGAGAAGGTAGGAAGACACACACAAAAAAATCTTTGGCAAAAGAAAAGATCTGACAAAACTGCAAGGCAGGTTTTGACACAACAGTAGTATATAAAAACAATGAAAGAACAAGCCATTAGTAATGTTTTCTAGAATACTTGCAGACAAGACTTCTAGGGTAAGATTTTTCTTTATGCATTTCCTATTTAAAAGATCCTGATACACACACATCCTTTTCCAAAAGCTCATCCCAATATTTTTATTCTTTCACCAGACTGAAAATGTGGGAAATGGAAAAAAATAATAATTCTACAGTAGACAGAATCACAACCAGTGCATTTTGAAGCATAATATAGGTGGGGTAAACAAATTCCCCCAATTAATAAATACGCACAAACCAAGGATTAGTAAATCAACAAGGGAAAGAAAAAAGATCTGAAGACAAATGCAATATTGCTTGCAAATGACTCCGTTATGCAAAATAGTGCTACCTTTTGGGGGCTGCAAAAATGCAGGTGGCTAATTGTAGCAAAGAGATTCAGAAACCCCAACTTTTGCTGATATCTGGTGATGATTTATGGCTTGGATATATTAGCTCTGGAATAAATCCTTGATAAGAACAATTGAATTCAAAATGTATTTCACTTAAAAACCTGTACGGAACAAAACAATTCAAAGAATGCTCAAAAGTAGGAAAGAAAAACCAGCTATGAAGCACAGGCTAAAGGAGTAGAAAAGAACATTGCTACCCCTAGTATTACCAACTATAAATTGGCTAGAGAACAAAGTTTGACCAAGATCATCTAACTGCTAAGAGCACGAACATAAGGTATACAGATCTGAAAGCAATAAGCCAACTAGATAATTAAATAACCACATTAAGATGGTTGCTTTGCTGTGTTTAATTAAGGCACTCATCCATGTAGGTAACATAAAGGCCATCTGCTTTATTTTATTGAAGATAATGTGAAGTGAGACGGCTCCTGTGACTTATGTATTTCACATAGCTAAAGTATGGAAAGTGCATGAACATTGTCTCCTGTTGGCTCATTGGATGAAGGAATGTCCTTAGGAGAAAAACATTTATTGCAGTGTGCTCTCTTGGCACAATTACTGTACCAGAATTTGCTGATCCCCAAAAGGTAAACAAACCTGGATCTTGTTAGCACTTGGATGAAATACTATCAGGAAAATCAAGGCTGCAATCTGGCCTGAAAAGCAAGCAAACAAACAAAAACAATCTGGAAAAATGAAATAGCAAATCCCTTCATTGTTGTTACCAAGATGACTTCAGCTTAAGTTGGGAAGTTTTTACATTTGCTAATATTTATTGGTAAAATTAAAATTACCTGTGGATGCTATTTTCCTTATTATAGTGCCAATTTTTATTGTATTAATTACAGCTTTTAGCTTACAGTGTGCAAAATACATGGCATCTAGCTGTAAACAAGGACATTTAAATCTGCTTAATAGCCCCTTAAACTATATGCTAAGCTATTCACTCAGGAAGTAATTAAAAACAAACATTAAAATGCTACAATAAAGTGTAATTGAAATACAATAAGAAACAGGTGGTAAGGAAGTAGGGGAACTCAGGCACCACAAAGGTTATCTAGAAAGTAAACACACGGTCAGTCATAAAGGACTCAAATGTCTAGACACCAATGCACAGAGTATGAGGAATAAACAGGATGAATTAGAAATTCAGGTAAATGAGGACAGATATGATATTGTTGCCATTATGGAAACTTGGTGGGATGAAACCCACAAAGGGAACATACTGCTAGAGGGATTTAAATTATTTAAAAGAAACAGACCAGATAAAAGAGGAGGTAGAGTTGCACTATATATAAGAAATAACTACATCTCTACAGAAATAGAGCACAGCAATGAGGAAAACTGTCCTGAATGCATTGTCAATATAAAAAGGGAAAAAATGACATTGCCATAGGTGTATACTATAGGCCACCCAACCAAACAGAGGAAATAGATGAACTTTTTGCTAGTCAGTCAACCAAGGTATGTAGGAAGCACATCACAATAGTAATGGGGGACTTTAATTACCCTGACATCAACTGAGAGACAAACTCTGACCAAGTGGAAGATCAAACAGATTCCTGACAAACCTAGCAGACAACTTTGTCTCCCAAAAAATAGAGAAGGGAAGTAGGGGATCAGCCATATTGGACTTAATTCTCACTAACAGAGATGAAATGATAAAAGGTGTTGAAACTGCAGGAACCTTGGGGCGGGAGTGATCATGCAATATTGGAATTCAACACTATGCAAGCACAAGCAATAGAACATAATCAAACTAGAGTCTTGGACTTTAAGAGAGCTAATTTCAATAAACTTATTGAGAGCTTGGGAAGAATTCCATGGATGATAATCCTCAAGGGGGAAAAAATGCAAGAAGCTTGGGAAATTTTGAAAAGTGAGATTGTAAAAGCCCAGTCTAGCATAATACCAATGAAGAAGAAAAATAAGCTCTCAAAAGAAACCAGCATGGCTGCATAAAGAACTCTCTGATAAATTGAAAAACAAAAAGGACAAGTATAAAAAGTGGAAAGAGGGGCACATAATTAAGGCAGAATATCAGAAAATAGCCTGAGCCTGCAAAGATGAAGTGAGAAAAACTAAGGCTCAAAATGAACTAAGGCTTGCAACAAAAAAAGCTTTTTTCAACATGTAAAAAACAAGAAAAAAATTAAGGAAATGATTGGTCCATTAGTGGGAGAAAGTGGCAAGAAGGTGACAAGCAACAGGGAAAAAGCAGAACTACTTAACTCATTTTTTTGTCTTTACACAAAGGAAAGAAACAGTCCAACCTATCAAAATCAGTACCGTAAAAACAGATTAGAAACACAAATTAAAATAGGCAAGAAAATGGCAAGTGAGCACCTGCCCACCCTAAATGAGTTCAAATCACCAGGACCAGATGGATTACACCCCAAGGTTCTGAAGGAACTGGCAGATGTGATCTCAGAACCACTGAACTATGTCTTTCAAAGATCTGGAGCAACAACAAACTACCAGAGGACTGGAAAAGAGATTATTAGTTCCCATCTTCAAAAAAGGGGAAAAAAATAGATCCAGGAAACTATAGACCTATAAACCTGACCTCAATACCTGGGAAGATTCTGGAAAAGAAAACCAAGCAAGGAATCAGCGAACACCTGGAGGCAAACAAAGTCATTACTAAAAGCCAACATGGGTTTGTCAAAAACAGATCATGCCAAACAAATCTTATTGCATTTTTTGACCAGGTGACAAAATTAGTGGACCAGAGGAATGTTGTGGATATAATTTACTTGGACTTCAGTAAAGTAGATCATAATCTACTACTTGATAAGATAGAAAAATGTGGGTTAGACAGCATCACCACCAGATGGATTCATAGCTGGCTGACCGGCTGTATTCAGCGTGTAGTCCTCAATGGAACTGCATCTACATGGAGGGTGTGCAGTGGGGTGCCCCAGGGCTCTGTTTTGGGACAGTGCTCTTCAACATCTTCATCAATGATTTGGATGAGGGGATAGATGGGGAACTCATCAAATTTGCAGATGACACCAAGCTGGCAGGAAGAGACAACATTCCAGAAGATAGGCTTAAAATACAGAAGGATCTTGACAGACTTGAACATTGGGTGCTATCTAACAAAATGAAATTCAATGGTGAAAAAAGTAAGGTTTTACATTTATTGTAGACAAGAAAAACCAAATGCACAGATACAGTATAGGTAATATCTTGCTCAATAGTAGTAACTGTGAGAGGGATCTTGAAGTCCTAGTGTTCAATCACTTAAATATGAGCCAGCAGTGTGCTACAGTTGCCAAAAAAGCCAATACAGTGCTAGGCTGCATTAACAGAGGGATAGAATCAAGATCACGTGAAGTGTTAATACCACTTTATAATGTCTTGGTAAGGCCGTACTTGGAATACTGCATCCAGTTTTGGTTACCACGATGTAAAAAAGATGCTGAGACTCTAGAAAGAGTACAGAGAAGAGCAACAAAGATGATTAGAGGTCTGGAGGCTAAAACATATAAGGAAGAGTTGCTGGAATTGGGTATGTCTAGTTTAATGAAGAGAAGGACGAGGGGGGACATGATAGCAGGGGCTGCACAAAGAAGAGGGAGTCAAGCTATTCTCCAAAGCATCTGAAGGCAGGACAAGAAGCAATGGATGGAAAATAATCAAGGAGAGAAGAAACTAGAACTAAGGAGAAATTTCCTGACATTTAGAACAACCTGCCTCAGAAGTTGTGAGTGCTCCAACACTGGAAGTTTTTAAGAAGAGACTGGACAACCATTTGTCTGAAATGGTATAGGGCTTCCTGTCTGAGCATGGGGTTGGACTAGAAGACCTCCAAGGTCCCTTCCAACAACAACAAAATCATCATCATAATCATCATCATCATTATTGCTGGACCATATTTCATGAGATGAAAATTTCACAAGAATACCACAAAAGGCTTACTAGAATATATCTGTGACACAAAGAATTATAGAAAACATTGTCATACAAAAATTTTACTAGTGATCTATGTGTCATTTAGGATTAAAAGGACACTGGAAAGTAAACCCCAAACCCTTATTTAGAGGGAAATGACAGCAAGTTAATTTGAAAGCAAATTCCAGCAAAAGCACTCACTAGAACTAGATGGTCATCACAGAGTCTGGGTGCATTATATGGGTAATTAGGTTTTGTAAATAGTGATTATAACAAGAAGCACGGTTCTGGGTCATGTTCGCTTCGTATGATTAGCATATGAAATCCTATTTCAGTATATGGAATATGGGATTCATCCAGAAGCTCAACAAAGAGGATGTACCTTACATGGGAGTAATCCATTACAGGGTAACTTTGGATCATGCAAGCAAAGGGTAAGATAACTTCTTATAAAATTATTCCTTTTCCTCTCTTTTAAGCTGTATTATTTATTTTCTATGGCATACATTTGTCAAGGAGATCTACACTTTACAGAGTAGTCTTGACTGCCTAATTGCTAGTTCATTAGATTTTGGGCCTGCAAGTTTATCAATAGTGCACCATGGGGGTGAACTAGCTTGCACCATCTGACTAGCAGGATTTTGCTAATGACATCTTCCAGGGCCTCTTCCACCAATTTGGCCTTGTTTCGGGACAGTACCAGCTTCCCGTTCTCCTTGCACAGGTAGTCTTGCCCACTGGAGTGGTACCCATTTATCTACTCACAATGATGCTTTCGAACTGCTGGGTGGGAAGGGCAAGAGTTAAAGGCAAGTGATGGGAGCTCACCCTGTCCTGCGGTGCTACCAGGGCTTGAACCGCTGGAGTGTCGACCATTTCTGGTTGGCAGATCCAGCGTCCTTTAAGCTGCTGCGCCACCACACCTACATTTATTTATTTATTTATTTATT
>NW_015386110.1:461597-497180 GCF_001527695.2 Protobothrops mucrosquamatus | reverse complement strand
GACAACTGATCTTCCAGCGTCAGCCGCGAATCCAGGAGGACCCCCAGATTGCGCACCCTCTCCGAGGGGGCCAGAATTTCGCCCCCTATAGTCAGCGATGGAGTCAGCTGACTATGCCGCGGCGCCGGCAGCCACAGCCACTCGGTCTTGGAAGGGTTGAGCCTGAGTCTGTTCCTCCCCATCCAGACCCTTACGGCCTGGTGCTTTAAGCTAAACTCTAATCTCTTGAATAAGGGGAATGGGGATTTTCTTATGTAGCATGAAACATTAAGGGTACACAGAATGTGAGAGAACCATTCAGAGAAATTAACATCTTTCCTTTAGACAGCATAGATATTCTTTCTCTGCTATAATACAATTTCTCATTGAAGTTCAAAGAATGATGTAGGTTGTGTTCCCTATTGTGATTCTGATGTGCTGTCCATGTTCCTGGCATTTCTACTTTGGCTCTTTCAGACTCTCAGTCATATCTGATTCTTTCCTCCTAAGATTTATTTTAATTTTTAAAAAAGATAAGCATTAACCACAACATAAACAGTCCCCCCCCCCCAAGGAAGACCCAAGGTTCCATTTAGTCACAAATATATTCTTACAAAATAAAGGGTACATAATACAAAATTGCTGCACAATGCTACATCAATAGGCATGCCTAGTAAGATAAAAACCCAAAGGTCAGCTGATAATGAGCATCCTAACAGCTAGAATGCTCTTATCTGTTTGTTTTCTGTTTTTTTTCTTCTAAGTAAGAATGTGTATCTTACTGTATAATGCATCTTTCCCACTATGACTACAATTTTGTAAGTATCAAAAAACATGCTCTTCAAACACGCACATGGCCCAATAGGTTGTAAAATACAATAGCAAAATAACAGAGTTGGAAGGAACCTTGGAGATCTTCTAGTCCAACTTCTTGCTCAAACAGGAGGCCCTATACCAGGGGTAGGTAACCTTGGCTCTTTTATGACTCGTGGACTTCAACTCCAAGAATTCCTGAGCCAGCCATGCTGGCTCAGGAATTCTGGTATAAGGCAGGGATTGCCTACCCCTGCCTTATACCATTCCACACAAGTGGCTGTCCAATCTCTTCTTAAAAGACTCCAGTAATGGAGCACCCACAACTTCTTAAGGCTGGTCCTTCCACTGATTAATTGTTCTCTTTAGTTCTAGGTTGCCTCTCTCCTTGATTAATTTCCATCCATTGTTTCTTATCTTGCCTTCTGGTCCTTTGAAAAATAGATTGACCCCCCTCCCTCTTCTTTATATAATAAAGTATATAATTTTTCAGTATTCCTCTTTACTGAAGCCATAGACCCTGGTTTACAAATTATAATGACTGGAGTCACACAAAATAGTACAATGAAAACAAATCACATTTTGGTTTAGTGTGATCTGATAATTCAGCCCCTGAATCATGATTTCTCTATTGATATGTGGTTTGATTTTGAGATATGCAACAGTTTATAGTTGAACTATTCTGAGAGGGGATCATGTTGTTGCAAAAAGATAGAAACGGGAAGTCTGTGTTCTAACTAACCAATTCATTCCATTCTGGTAGATGTTTTGGGAACCTGAAAAGAGTGAAAAGTAAAATACTGCCCTTTCAACTGTAATGGGTGTTTGCTAGGTTGATTCTGAAAAGAACCAGATCAAGCTAGAAAGCAGAGGGGGAAAAAAGAATGGAAATGAAATGCTTTCATCTGTAGTTCTTTTTATTTAATGGTTTAGTTTATTACTTTAAGACTGAGAAATCATTGTTAAGAAGGTTGCAGCATCTGTTACAAGAACAGCCCACCTGCCCTTTGTGTCAATTAAGTGAGAAGATTGTATATGTAGAAAATAAACAGTTCGGTTTATTTCAGTCTTTCTTCTGTTAACAAGGCTATACTTTGCTATTTAAAGATCAATGCTCATATTTGAACAGCTCTCACAGCAATGAGGTTGGATAATATTCCCAGCAGATCAACACATATCAATTTGATTTCAGTAGGGCATGCAGTACAGAGAATGAAAGATAAAAAAATGTTTAAGAAAACTCATAATGTTGTACAGCTCAGAGATGGCAAAGAATAACTGCAAAACAATCATGCAAAAGCTGAGGATCTGGGATTCGGGAAGACCTTGCATGCTATTCTTAGAGATTCTACAAATGTTGTTCCCTAGAATAAAATTTTAAGAAGTCAGAATGCAAATAAAAACAGTTTCGAGTTCCTCATTTATTTCTTTGACTGCTCTCATCTACTTTTTTGAATCCAACACTTTCTAAGTGCAAAAAAGAAGTTTATCCTGAAAAGTTCATCCTGAAAGAAGTTGTAATATATAGAAAGAAAGAGATTATCAGTTCTGGTCCTGGCATTATCTTTTAACTGAGAACTTGTTTTCATCATGCTAAGTCAGACATGTCAAACACAAGGTCTGGGGGCCGGATGTGGCCCACGAAGTGGTTTCATGTGGCCCGCGAAGCCATCCTGGAAACAGTGAACGCCCCCCCTGCCTTGGCCCTGGCCCAGGCCCAGGCCAGCCAGGAGGGAGCCAATGTACAATTTTGTGGTGGCCATCTATGCTGAAACACATTCAGTCTTAGCTCCACAAGGCCGTCTGGAAACAGTGAGGAACCAGCCCTGCCGTGTCAGCCCCACCCCCTGGGGCATGCTGGGGAGGTGTCACCCTTTGTGAGGAATGAAGAAATGCACCATCGCCTGGAAGTGGCCAGCAAATGGCCCTCGCCTACTTCACCTATCCAGCTTGATGGGCTCCAGGGGAGGGGTTTCAGCAGGCAGTGAGGCTCCTCCAGTGGACCATGCCTTGGCACTTGCCCCAGTCCCACCCCCTTTTGTCAGAGACCCTCAGATCTGTCCCACTCCTGCCCAGGCCCCCACAGGCACCCTTGAATCAAACAATATAGAGCTGGCCATGCCCACCCAATAGGCCACATCCACTCCATCCACACCCACCCAGTAGGCCACACCTACCCTGGCCACACACCCCGAGGGCAACCGCAATGCTGATGTGGCCCTCAATGAAATTGAGTTTGACACCCCTGTGCTAAGTCATACTTATGAAAGACATATTTGGGATGGAAAAATACTATTTTAATAATGAAGTTATCTTTCTGACTGTGATAAGTTATCAACAGTTCCAATTTCTAATGACATTATCATTGTACTGATATGTGAAAATGATCTTGAGAAACTGGCCCAGAGACCAGGTAAAAAAAATAGCATAGCCCGCATCTGGATAATAGACAAAGGCTCAGAAAACAAATTCACTAATTTCTTGGGGTGCAAAGGAACTGGGGAGAATTGTACTTTCAGACTGTCAAGATTCTGTTACTGCAGCCTTACACTAAAGAAGAATTAGCTCATCTGATTATGTTTCCTGTCTGGTCCACCTGGTTAGGCTGATGCTTATTATGAGTACAATGAGTAATCCATAATAAAGCTTCTCTTTTTCTTACTCCCAATCTTGCCGTTTTGACCCACCAGTTATAGGAAACACTTAGCAAGCAAAAAGAAAGAAAAAGAAAGAAAAAGAAAGGAAGAAAGGAAGGAAGGAAGGAAGGAAGGAAGAAAGAAAGAAAGAAAGAAAGAAAGAAAGAAAGAAAGAAAGAAAGAGAAAGAAAGAAAGAAAGAAAGAAAGAAAGAAAGAAAGAAAGAAAGAAAGAAAGAAAGAATAAGTCTGTTTTAGAACATATATAATTTACATCCAGATTAAAACAGAAATCTACTGGACTGCCTTCATTGATATATCTGGTCTTGGTTAATTGGCCAAATGCTGTCAAAAGAACAAAAGGTCTATAGATAATATCGGTACTACCTTCAAGTATCTATCATGCTTAGTATATTAAAGATATGAAGGGGGAAAAAAGAAAAGAAAAACATAATCTCAGAAATTCTAGTTGCCCCTGGGACGTTCAGAAAGTAGTTATTCTAAGGTTCACCTCAAGTTATACAACAGGTCAAATTATGTGTGATTTTAAATTAGACTTTTTTTTAAAAAAAATACAAAAATAACATATTTCTCAAATATCTTTAATATTTCATCTTTAGGGTGGTAATAAAATTAGTAGTTATTTTACTTTACATCTCTGCTGCTTCATTTAAAATATTTTGAATAACTCTCCATAAAATGTTTTGAATTTGAATTTGTGACCAATACTGGAATACCCTTTGACCATTTGGATATCCACATAAAACTCTTAAAAATCAGTAGAGTTTCTTGCACACAGAGGGAAAAAAAGAATTTCTAGAAACTACAGTATAGCATAGATTTTAATGGTCCTATTCAGAGAATTTTGAAGTAAAATGAAAAAAATATATAATCCATTCATCAACCTTCTCTGGTCCCTTTAACAATTAAAAGTAATTTTTGGCCCAAATCTAAGGAACTGGGAAGCTGGTTTTAATATAATCTGTAAGTTATTTGGGGGGGAGGTATTTCCTCCATGGAATTAACGATTTCAAAAGTTTCAGATTAATACAGAAATTTCCCTTAAGTGGGTCAAAAAGTGACAAAAACTATTTAGTGCAGAGGACAGTCAAGTCAAAACCCTGATATACTGCAGGAATTACAGCAGGGGTCTCCAAACATGGCTGCTTTAAGACTTGTGGACTTCAACTCCCAGAATTCCTCAGCCAGTCAAGTCTTAAAGCAGCCAAGTTTGAAGATCCCTGAATTACAGCATAGTCCAAGGCTACAGTGCAAGTAATAAAGGCTGTTCCAGGGTTTCTCAAAGCTGCTACATAAGATTCTTAAATGAAACTGCACTCTCAAGTCTGTTCTCTGCCAGTTACATACATACTAAAGAATACTTTGCCGCTGAGGTTTCCAATGTGGCGTTTGGAGAAAAACAACAATAATCAACATTCCAGGAATGCTATTAACTCCTTGTATGTTCTTAAACTGGAGAAAGAAAACATGTAGAAAATCTTTCTCTATATCCTATTAATCACCAACTTTTGTTTTATGCGCACATAATGCAAGACCTTTGTTAGGTCATCCCAATACCACGTTCAGAGAGAAGAAAGGAAAATGTAATGCATCCTTTGTGTCTCTACCTCCAAAGCACTCAAAGCGGCACTAATGTTTCAAGCATGTGCATTTATTTATTGGTGACTTTTAATTCTGCAGCTGGAAAGCCTCTTGAGTTGGAGTACAACTTTTATTGCTGTTGCAACACTAATATAAAGCTGAATAAAATATGCAGTATTTTCCTTTACTCTTCCTGACTCTATAATTATTTACTGTAATCTCACTTGCTGAACCATTTTGGTGGCAGGTATTTGATTTTTTTATCTCTAAACTCTGACATGAAGATTTTTTTCCCATATTTTCTGTCTTCGTTGAAAGCCTATAATTACATAGCTGCCCTTTACTCTTGACAGCTGCCCATAACTGAAGGGCATTTTAAAAAACAAGGTTTTGAAGCCTACTTATGACTTAGTTAGGGGCTGTCAAAAAGGCTGATTGCACCCAGGGCTCATACATCAATGACTCATATGACATTCCAGTCAATGTTGGCATATAGTTATCTCTTTGAGGCAACTTAGGAGACATTGTTGTTATTCATCAGATTGGTCTCCTGCTTCCAAAGAAAGCTCTTATTTTAGCAGGAGATACCAGATGAAGAAATTCAGTGCCCATCATAGATTCAAAATAATACAGTGTCTTTGGACAAGTTCCTACATTGAAAAAAAATATTATTGTTTTTAAGCATTAGATCCTCCCATGCTATGTAGCATATTGGGCAGCGAGGGATCTCCAGCATTTTTGGTCTTGGGTGAGTACCATAGCATCTTCCCATGTGAGGTTTAGAGTCTTTAGGTTTTCTATGAACATTCTTGGCCATGATTTTCAAGGGTGTTCACTTGGTGGTTTGGCATTGGGAGGGGGGGTCCATCTCATTGTCATCTTGAGGATTAGACTGTTCTCCATGCGGAGAATACGACCAACAAGTTGGAGTCTTCTGCACGCGACAATGTTACGTAGTTTGTAGGAGAAGCTCTTTTGGAGCACTTCTTTGTTAGTAATATGGTCAAAATAGTAAATCTTTAGGATTCGGTGAAGACATCTTTGTTGGAAGATGTCAAGCTTCTTGTTAAAACATACTGATGTCTTCCAAGTCTTTATTATAAAATTAGAACTGTTAAACAAGAAGGATAAAGAAGATAAAAACTAATTTAAGAAAGAAAAAAAAGGAAAGGAAATTAATGAAAAAGCAAAAAGTGCAAGAAAAGGAAAAAGTTGAAGAAAAATAGGAAAGAAAAAAAAAGAAATGGCTTTCATGTTCTTCACAGCAGTTATAAGAAAATATATATATATTAAGTTCACTCTCTAAAGTCACCTCAAATTATTCTTCTTTCTATAGTCTATTCTATCTAATCATCAAAACCATAAATCACAAATACATTTTATTTTCATTTTTGCATAGAAAGTAGGTAAGAGGTTTCGAGTCACCCATCAATGTAACCAATGCCTTTTCTCTAATCAAAGAAGTCATTTTATCCATTTCAGATTTGTATACTTCACCAACCATTACTTCATAGTGGGTAGTGTTGAACATCACTGTGCATATAGTAAGTGGCCCTAAAATTTATATGCATACTGATGCATATCTTTCTCCAAACTTTTATATTTTTGTACGTAATTTTGTCTTACACAATTTATGCAAACATTTTTCAAGAACATAGTTTACGTATGAGTGCATAAACTTTGATTTAAATAATGCTTTTTTAAAGAAAAATGTTTCAAAACTCAGAAAATTGCAAAACAAATTGTTTAGATTTGTTCAAAAATAAAAGCTTCAAAGTATAATTCTTATTCATTGTACTCCAATCTACTCAGTAATCAAAGTTCTTCGGAATTAAATGGATTTGTCTAGATAGTATCGGCAAAGCTCTGGCTCAGGCGTAAAATTCTGATTCTATAAAGCAGAGATGGCCGACATGAACTTTCTTTTGTTGTAACAGAATGCAGAGTTCTGTCAAACCACAACTGCTGTTCTGATGACTACTATTTTCTGTTTGTTTGCTTTTAAATATTATGTTTGGTTTGATGGCAGTGGAACTAAACAGACCTGGCTGACCTGGAAAAGCTAAGCAGAGATAGACCTTTGGTAAGTAATTGGCAGTCTCCCTTTCCATGAGTCAAGCTGTCAAGCTTAATTTAAAGGAAAATTTCCCTCAATTCATAGGCACATAGAAAAAACACATTGCCATTAGCATACTTCTTTGCCATTTTGAAATGGGAATACTCAAAAGCTTTAAAGCTATAAAATAACTGGAGGAAAGGAAAGGAAAGGAAAGGAAAGGAAAGGAAAGGAAAGGAAAGGAAAGGAAAGGCTCCAATAGTATTTGTAAGAATTAGACTCTTTCAGCTAAGTATTGCCCTATCAGCCTATTCAACATTATCAAAATACATGTCAGACATTCATCCATAGTTTCAGTATTAATTAGACCTTGGCACTAACAAAGGAACAAGCTGGATTTGTAAGTGGGCACTTTATTTTTAATTATAATTTTATTCTGCCACATTTGGCAGAAAAATATACTTCAAAACCAGGTGTAAAATATTCTCTCTCTCTCTCTCTCTCCCTCCTCCCCCCTCTCTCCTTCACAGTTTTCATAGCAGCCTTTGACTTAATCTCTCAATCTAAATACCACCATAGGCAGAAAACTCCTTTTTATGTACAAATTATAAGACAATTCAACTATAAAGATCAATTGTGGCTCTTAGGGTTATTATATCCAGGATATATCTATTAACAGAGGAGTTTGGGCAAGGATACGCTCTGGCACTCTCACTATCTATTTCTTATATCAATCCTATAGTCACTGTCATCCCCTCCATCCCATCAAATCAACAATTCTTTTACTGTATATGCAAATGATGTAGCACTGCAGGATTAAATCTGGGTCGGTCAACAGGACAAGATTTTCTTGCGAGCTTTTGGACTCGTGCTGGAGCCCATCTTCTCTCCAGCAGAGTGTGTGCCCCTCACATAATACACAACAAAATAATGATTAACCAGGAGAAAGCTACATTCAGCTCTATGAGACTTGCTTGCAGCACAGAGAAATAAAAGAATCTTACTAATTATAATTCTTAGTGTATTACAGATCAGATACAGTACGCTTATTGGATAGCTAGAGAGAAAATGTGACGCCAAAATTCATAGTGTAATGAAGAACTCCCCATAGAAAAATCCATCTATGTGATCATTAAGAGTTGACAGCAACTTGACGGCACCTAATCAAATGAAGAACTGGATATATAAACTGTGTGATTTGCAAAGTACACTGACTTGAAAAGAGCAATCCTCACAGCATTAAAACAGGCACATGTTTTGAAACACATGCTTAAAAAGCTTTTCCCAACTATTTGTACATGTCTATTCATTCATAGCTATTTCACTTAGTTGCTGGTTCCAGCAACAGCATAATATAAAGGCTTTTGCAATTAACAAATATAGAGATAGATATAGATTTCATTCATTAATTCGTTAATTTTTTTCCTGCTGAGAAAGTTTTTGTACAACTGTAGCACACTGCTGTATTTTGCTTTTTGTGTGTGTATATACCTGAAAACCAATTGCTTAAAAGAGTTTTGGCAGGAATGCAGGAACAACAAACAATTATAGCTGTTGTGCAGGAATACTGTGCCATCTTGAAGGCATAATGCAAGGCATATTGGACCACTCTGATTGGATGTCTTTGAAAAACTCCATTGTCTCTTCTCCATATTTTTACATACAATGAATCAAATTTCAGTAATACAGTAGTATTTAGAGAGCATTATCAACAGATAATATTAAATCATTAGTTGGGCAATAAAATAGTTGGGATTTAATCGCTTGATATGAGTCTGCCTAAGAAAATAAGTCATTGTCAGGAAATGTAATTCTCTGACCCCCCCCCCCCCCATTAATTCAGTTTGGTGAATTGCAGTGAGTCACAATAACTTTAGCTTAGTGCAATTGTAGGTTCATTTGGAAAAATTCTGATACATCTACTTTAACAAAATATTATGGAATAGCTCAACATGAATCTTAACTAAATTAGCCCAATACTACTACTGGAAAAACATTATATTGGCTGTTCATACAGTATCAGTAATAGATTATGATCTATTTTACTGATTTGATTTGGAAAAGAAAATCATGTATTTGTTGTAAATCAGTGAAAGTTAAGATGTGCTATACATCCTTCAAAGAGCATAGCAAATGGAATAGCATTTATTTTTTGAAAATAATAATAAAGGGGTTAACTTGGGTTTAAACTGACATTTCATTTATAGCTAGACTGAGACCACTGCAAACCTGCATGGATTGTAATGTGTTCCAAGATTCCAGTGTAATCCATTTGATATGGCCAGTCATTGGTTCTTATAGTATTGGAAGGAGTATAAAGGCAAGTGTATATATAGTATACTGTACATATTATTTGAACAATGTTTGAACCTCATATTGTGACTCAGCTTTCACCAATTTCTGGTTTAAGACCCAGAAATTACTAAAAAAATACAGATTTATTGTAATAAGACAAGGAGTTCTTATGGGAAAAGATAATCAGATCTTATTTCCAAAATATCCACTAAAAGTATGATGTAAGACATTGTGGCTATCATTTATCGGAAAACATTCTATAGCTATATCTCTGTAAGGATGAATGCCACATGCAGTGAATTTTCAAGCCATTATTCAAAAAAACCTGTAAATGAACAATATTATATGTTGGGGAGAACCCCCAAATAGTGGAAACTCATCATCATTAGTATGTTTAGGGACTTCTGTTAGTTTTCCAACCCTCAAAATATTTATGAACAGCAGAATAAATGAATAATCACTTCAGAAATGTAATCAGCTCCGAACAAGTAAAGTTGAGTATGAACTGTTAAATTTTGCTAAACTCTGAAAGACTATTAATCCAAAATGGTTCTCCACAGAACATTTGACATGAGTCATTTATAAGAAGGGCCACTGGCTAATTAAAGTATAACAAAAGTGTTTCATTTGATCAGAATTATAAGGATTTCTTTTTACTAAAAAAAGAAAAAAAACTATTTCTTTTCTTTTTCTTTAAGAAATAACTTAGAAAAGATAAAAATGTGCAAGACTGTCAATATTCATGGACAGATCCAAAAATATTAAGAACCTGTTCTGGGACTTTCAGATAAGCTTCAGCAAGTATAGGAGTGTTAGATTTTTGCCAATACCTATTGAAATCTTTTCCCATCATGATTAAATTTTTGTAACCCTGAAGGCTTGGCTGCAAAATATTATGCAAATAATAACCTACTCAGTAAGAATACTTTGGAGAGAAATTCTTATAAGTCCCTTTTCAAAGACTGCAAGCAGGTGAAATTCAAAGTCATTACAGTGTCAATGAGGACTCCACAGATACAAACTTCTGAACAAAAAATATTTTCTGGGCTTTTTATACACATCCTGGAAAAGGAGCTGATGTTTTAAAATATTCAATATGCTTACCACCTCTGTAGAGGAATATGTGCTTTTGAGAATGCAAAAAAATATGTTGTTGTATAGAAAATCTGCAAGGTTTAAGAGATTATTCAAATATTAAGCTGGAAAGAGGGCTGACAGACAATGAGTACATAACATAGGTATAAAACTCATGGTTTGCATTCATTTTTAATAGTTCAGTTCTAGTTCCCAGTGTCTCAAGGAAAACAGCTATTAATTGACAGGAAAATACTGAGATAGGAGGACCAATGACTTGAAACTAAACAGATATTTACAAGCATCACTTTGATTGGTTTTCAAAATGTCCAAGATTGAGCCATTGAATTGGACCAAAAGAGGAGCTCATGTACTAGGATGAAATATAACCAAGAAAGACTTTTCCATAACAGTTGCACAACACAACCCAAAGTCCCAAAAGTGCTTTTTCACGAGGCAACTGGACTTTGTTTTTTCTCTTCGAAGACGTTTCACTCTCATCCAAGAAGCTTCTTCAGCTCTGACTGGATGGTGGGGAATGGAAGGATTTATATTTTTATATTCTTAATTTATTTATATTTATATTTCTTGCAGACAGCTGGCCATTTGCTGAAGAAGCTTCTTGGATGAGAAGCAAAAGGTCTTCAAAGAGAAAAAAGAAAGTCTAGTTGCCTCGTGAAAAAGCACCTTTGGGACAACCATGATCTGGATGACTGAAAATCTCCATAAAAACAACTCAAAGCACTGAAAGAATTTCTGAGAAAAACCCATTAAGCAATAAATGCAGTGCTGGCAATGTAGAAACTCTAGTTGGATGGTGCTGGAAAAGCTTTGTGTCCTGGGAAGAGTGATATTGGTCAGGAGTATATATCCATTTAGGTGGGTATGATGGGGGTGTTGGGCTGACCATTTGAAGAGAGGAGGGGCTGTAATTTGGTGCTGCTTCATATATATAGTATACATCCTCTTTCCTGGATCTGGGAGAATTCATACTTTGATGGCTTGACATCAGATTGCTGTTAGTATATGCTAGGCCCATGTATAATCAAACTTCCACAAATAAAAACCCTTCCACAATTAGATTATAAATGAAGATGTGGACTTATTGACCTTTCTGAAAATGTTGTTCATTGATTACAAGAATGTGGCTCTGTCTTGAACTTCGCACTTCTGAATTTTAGGTACTGCTGCAGAGGGGACTCCAAGGTCAAGGTGATTGTGGGGATGACAGTGATCCTACATGGTCACTTTAGTTTCTTCTGCCCTTCAAGTGGCCAGTTTTGAATGCTTATATTCGTTTTTATTTATTAGACATGTGCAGTAACTATGTCAATCAGGAAAAACTCTCTGAAGTTTACATTCATACATACTTTATTTTGGAAGTTGGGTCATAACAACCTTTTAGGGAATGGAGTATGGTTCTATCTGATTAGCTCAATCTCATTGCAAGACCGATACAAGGTTCTCTGTAGGATTTCAGCTGCAGTGTGTGAAATGACCAAAGGATGGCAACACTGGGTACCTGCTCCCAGGTTATATATTTAGCAGGATGATATGACTGAGACAAATAGTTTTCAAGGTAGTAAGAAAAGTCTAAGAGAGGCTATGTTTAAGGGAGTCCAAATCAGGGGACAATTCCTCTTATTAAGGAGACAGGGTTAGGAATAATTTTAGGGCCAGCATAAGCTAGTTTTGATAGGATAAAGATGATTTGCAGTAATAAATAAAAAATACTGTGTTTTGCCTATTTCAATATACATTTTAAAACTATTTAATAGAGGCTGATTTGTTTCTTTATTCCCGTGCTAGCCACCAGTTTGTGCTATTTTATATTTTCCTCAGATTCTACCATGATGCATTACTTTAGAGACGATTGTCTAAACTCTCAAAGTGATATAGTAGTGGAAGCAGAATTAAAGGATAATAATAATGAAAACATACCTATAACAATGAAGGTATCCCAAAAATTAACAACTCCAACTCATAAAAGATGATTACATATCAGACATGTTCTTCACTTTGGGATCTGATGAATGACATGGTTTGTGATTGTGACTATCTTCTCCTGGGCACCCTTACCATCCTGTGTAGTCTACTCAGAAAGTAGACCCCGCTTTTTTTACCTGAGTGCTGACTAGTGGGATTAAATCAAAGCTGGTTCACTGTTTTAAAGAGATTTAAGAACAAAGTCACTGTTGATTTGGTTCACACAGGGCAATTAGAGTAATAAGAACCTGCTGGAGCAAATGCAACTAAGTGTCAGCAGTTTAGCTTTCTACCTTGAGCACACAAAATCAGTTTCCATGTGTACAAATTTGAAGATTATATTATGTTTAATTGACACTTAGTTTTAAGGGTAGATGTCAATCATAATTTCCCTTTGCAAATGGATTAATTAGCAAGAGTAATAACATATTCAAGCACAGATACACTGTGAAACCTGTATGCTCCAGAAGCAGAGAGAAGTGAAGTCAGTCTTGATTTTCTACATTACTGAGTCATGTGAAATTAATGGAAACTATTGCGCAAAGTGCTCCTTTAATAAGAGTCTGCTAAAGATTGGATTAGTTTCTTTTGTATAAAATGAACATTTTTGAACTAAAACAATTGTAGTTCTCATATTGACTAGCTAAACGTTTCTATCAAATACATTCATTTTACAATAAATAGTTTTCTTGATATATGAGATTGCAGTCTTAATATTTTTCCGAAGCCATGGTGGCACAGTGATTATAATACAGTATTGCAGGTTAACTTTGCCCATTGCCAGGAGTTCGGTCATGACCAGCTCAAGACTGACTCAGTCTTCCATCCTTCTGAAGCTGGTAAAATGAGGACCCAGATTGTTGGGGTCAATATGCTGACTCTGTAAATTGCTTAGAGAGGGCTGTAAAGTGAAGTGGTATATAAGTCTAAGTGCTATTGCTCGTGCTAATTATAATCCTTCCCCTTCCTCTTTCTCCCAAAGATTTACCATCTTGTACAACTGCCTGATCTGAAAAGGAAACCAGGCTCTTAACTAATAAAAACTTGTCTTGTGAAGCCAAGATGGGTTACTGGAATCTGATTGCAGGAAGCCATCCAGAAATACATATCTCCTAAGTGAATAGGTGAATTTCAGGCCCTGGCATCTGGGTTTTCCAGCTGCCAAATTGAGTTCTATCTGATGCTACAGCTATTGATTATTTCTCCAGAAAGGAAAGAGAAAAATAAATTAGCAAGGGGTTTGTCAGCTGGAGCTGGAGAAAGTGTTGAAATACTCAATTATGATCATTTCTGTGTCTAATTGCTTATGCTTTGGCCAAGACCTGCTGTGCTGGTAGGCAGTTTTGCTGGCTCAATGTGTCTACATGTAATCTGCAATCAAGATAATGGGACAGGTAATCTGAGAATATATGATGGAAAAATTAATGTAAATACAGTTACCTAGATATTCTTAACCCTATCCCACCAAATAAAACAAAGATATCTCCCCCCCACAAAAAAAAGGGAAGGGAAGGGAAGTTGGAAACAATCTGGCAGGGGTTTTAGATTTAACCAGCAACTCTGAATGTATTAGTTATTTTATATAGTCAAAGACTTTTATATAAAAAGCCTTTTATATACATATTTTTATATTCAGCCATAATTACATTATTTATTAAAGGAATAAGAACTTTGGGCATGAAGTAGCTAATGTTTAGCATTATCTTAATTCAATATTCATAAAAATTAGCATACCTTTCTTTGTTCCATTTCAACAGTCCATGAAAAAGAAAGGGAACCTCCATACAAATAAGAAGGACCTCATTTAGCATTTCCACTAGTCATGTGTCGTCAAAGATGTGTATCTTTACCATCATTCTCTCATCTGATGCTCAACACCTTTTGATGATTGAGATAAGGTTCTCACAGCTTATCATCAGCCTTTTGAGATAGTCCAGAGATAGTTCTGGTCCAAACCAGAATCATGAGTATTACATTTATTGTAAATAAAAGGAGTTTGAAAGTATGAAAATGCTTTCCTCTTCCCCTACTTTATATTCCAGAGAACTAGGGCAGGTTAATTCTGAGATTCCTTCCCCATTCCTGCTTTTGGATTCAAGTTTTGTTTATCAGATTATGGTCTAGGCTGCAGCTCGTCTTGCCCTTTCTCTGTTATTCTCACACCCATTATAATAAAGCCTATTACATTACAATAAAGTAGACAAGGTTTTCTGTAGTTCCACCACTTCTAATTTGAATCCCTGCCCCTCATAGTTAGTTAAGGCCTTTTATAAGGTGACAGGAGGTAGGATCTGTACAGCAATCAGTTCTTTTTGAACAAGCAGGCCTTATATGGCTCTAGTTATCTCAGACTACCTTTACCTGTAGCCATTTTCTCACTCAATCATATCAAATATGATCATCTCTTCCCCCCCCCCCGGACTCATCCTTATTATTGCTACCTGATGGGACCTCGGTGATGGGTTTTCTCAATTACTGTCCTCACTCTTCATAATTATCGCCCAGTGGGAATTTGATCAGCCTCATTTCTCTTAAAGTTTGAGGACCTACCTGTTCCATCTTGAGAGGAAGAAGATGTTTGGTTGGAAGGTGAGTTGCTAGCCTGTGGCATTTTTACTTGTTGCTTTTTTTTAAAAAAATACACTTAAATGTATGTGAGGTTTTCTGGAGCATTTTACTTTATATGTTTAGACTGTTAGCCGTTTAGAACATGTGGGAATGGGTGACATACAAATAAGACAATCAATCAATCAATCAATCAATCAATACCACTATTAGCGGTATGTATTTCTGTAAGTCCCAGACTTACCTAGAGTAAGTAGCCTCATTTTGATTCTAAGACTTCTGGCATACACCATTTTAATTTTCTATTAGGAATTACGCCACTTAAATTATGCAATCACTAGCATCCCATATTGCCAGCTGTCATTTTCTTGCTGTCCCCTTTCTTGTAGATTTTTTTCTCTCTGAAGATTTTTTTCATTTTCTTTTGTGTCTTTAAGCCAGAAAGGTAAAACCAATCAATGTGCAATGCTGAAGCCCATAACGAAAAAATGACAAATGTACCATGGAGGAATATAAGTTATAACTTTTCTTGCCATAACAATCGACTTGCTGGCTTTCAATGTATCAGAATGGCATTCTTTTATTCCTAGGTCTAAAAAGTTCTTAAAAAAAGGTCAGCATGATTGTTCAGATGCTGGATGCAGAATACCGAGAAAGTTATCAGAGTTTTAGAATTATATTGTTCTGAGTAACTTCAAAGCCTGTCTATAGAAAAAAATATATTTCAGCTGAGAGAAGGGAAAGTTGTGATATACTGTATTCCACTGCTTTCCAAAACTTACCTAATAGCTATTTGAATGATTGTCATCAACTGTTAAATTTATGGAGAAAGCCCTGCAACTCTCTGGGATATTTCATGCTTCCAAAGTCAGTTATTTCATGCTTCCAAAGTCAGATTGAAGACATGTCTATGAATGAACAGAGATGTTTACCACTATGAACAATTAAAGACTGATGAGTAGACTGGAAAAGAAGAGAATGGGAGAGCCCTGAATGTCTCTGCATAAGCTCCCATAAGAGCTCTGAACATCAGTTCCTTCCAAGGAGACCATAAAACAACAGTCTCTAATGGGTTTGAGTGACAGGAGTCAAGGAAAGCAACTTGTTTTTTCTCAGCAGCAGTGGAACCTTTAATAAGGACAATAATCTAGCCAATCACATTCTGAAATGTTCATCTTAACCACTTTAGAAATGTTAGAGCTCTTCAAAATGATGAGCTGCCAAGTCTTCCCTTTGCTCAATAAAAGACAGCTTTGGATCTATAGCATGAATGAGTAATTAGCAGCCTCATAGTTTAATGCAGGGGTGTCAAACTCAATTTCATTGAGGGCTGCATCAGCATTGCGGTTGCCCTCAAGGTGTGGCCAGGGTAGGTGCAGACTACTGGGTGTGGCCAGGGTAGGTGCAGCCTACTGGGTGGGTGTGGATGGAGTGGGTGTGGCCTGCTGGGTGGGCGTGGCCAGCTCTACATCGTTCGCGTCAAGGATGCCTGTGGGGGCCTGGGCAGGAGTGGGATAGATCTGAGGGTCTCTGGCAGAAGGGGGTGGGACCGGGGCAAGTGCCAAGGCATGGCCCACTGGAGGAGCCTCACTGTTCCTCTCAGGCCATGCAGGGGGGGCTTATGGAGCTAAGACTGAATGTGTTTTAGCATAGAGGGCCACCACAAAATTGTACATTGGCTCCCAGCCGGCCTGGGCTGGGGCCAAGGCAGAGGGGGCCGTTCCCTCACTATTTCCAGGATGGCTTCATGGGCCACATGAAACCACTTCGTGGGCCTCATCCGGCCCCCGGGCCTTGTGTTTGACATGTCTGGTTTAATGCAAAGTCCTGCTAGGCTTGCCGTGATCTCAACAAAGTTTCTTTGGGGAAAGGAAAATACCCATGTTCATTAGAAAATTCTAAAAATTCTGGTTTTGCATGGTAGCACCCGGTTGTGGGATTGCAGATCTCCACACCCCCGTGGCTAATTTCACCCTGCCAGGGGACCCCAAATGGGTCTAAGTGCCCCGGAGAGGCGGCAAAGAAAAGAAGGGTACCCCGGTGACTCTAGAATGATGGCAATCATTCCGTTCGATTTGGGGAAAGCCTTCTAACCTGACAGGAGAAAGGCTGGCCACACTTCACTGACCAGTCCAAGCTATTTGCAGAAAAAGTCCAAAGGAAAATACCCATGTTCATTAGAAAATTCTAAAACTTCTTATTCAAGGTTCATGAGCTGGAAAAGGATGAAAGAATGAGCATCTACCTTAATGCCATATACTGTAGTTTTTAAAGGGTGTGTCATCACAGACAGAAATTAAGAAATTAAGGCTATTCCAAAAATGTGATTATATGCTATAATAATGTCAACTGACCTATACTATATCTTTTATATTATCCATAATATTTATTAGTTTATTTTTTTAAAAAACTATAAACTATAAATATTTTTGGAGGTTGAAACTGTGATGTCTATGTATTTGAGGACAGCTTAAATGCACAATTATTCTTACTGTTTTCAATCAAACATAGGCTTTCGAGTATGGTACATCATAATCTCTTCAAATTATGGGAAATTTTTAAATTTTGGAAAAAGTAGCTTCAATTAAATTATACATTTTAATTTGGGGCCAATATTAGATTCAAGGAAGCTGATTATAACCTGTTGCATTATAATTAATAATTTATAATCGAAGTAAGTAAAAAGGATGTTTCATTCGGCATCCAATTTAGATAATCACACAAAATTAAATTGAGGGATGTGTATATATCGATATATTCTAATTTATTTTAGATGTACATTTCCAAACTATTTTTATGATCTGTATTCATGACATTATCCTTTTCCAGATGTTCCCCTTTGCATGCATTCTCTGAAATATCCTTTTGCCCCAATATTATGTTTTCAAACTAAAATCAATATTCATTTCAGAAATAAACATATACATCATTTATTTCTATGAGTTACAGGTTTCAGATAATACATCTAATACTCTAAAATGATATTAAACAAAGGAGAAAAAAACCCTGCTCAGGACATTAGATATATGAAATACAAATGAAAATTGTAAGTGCAGCTACACTTTTCACTTGGATTAACGACTGAGTTGTTGGTCCCAATAAAGGTCACTAAATGAGGACTACCTGTATTTACAGAGGGTAAGAAACCTAACAAAATATCAGTTTCTCTTACTTCTATTTCAGACATTTTTAAAAATGGTACTTATTCCAGTGAAGGTAGGACTATCAATATCATTGCATAGAAATGTTGCACATTAAGTCAGAGCCATAAATAAATCCCCTATTAATAATCTCTATTCATTTTGCTTAATTTCTCCTGGGAAAATATATTCAGTGATATTTATTAAAGGTGGAGCTTGCTATTAATAATGGATGTTATATACCACTATTTTACATCCTATACAGTGCTTCAGAACAAGCTGATAGTTTTGGGAGACAGAAAAAGAACAGGAACATAACAAATGATGGAAAATATTCAAATAACCTGTAAAAGCCAATGAGAAATTGTGTCTATTGCCTATCTATCTTTCAGCGTCTCTTGGTGAAATTTTGTTCAGTTCTCCACTACACACATCCAGAAGCAACGATCCAACATCTCAATTCAATTGGTAATCAATCAATAACCAAGAAAGTTATCTTACTACTTTTATCTACTATCTCCCCTTTCCAGCAGTACATGGGTGCTCAAGGAGCTGCCAATAATAATAGTAAAATAACAAACATATTTTAAAAATCCAATTAAGGCATCCTTTAAATTTTTTGATCAAAACAAACAGCACCCATCAACTCAGCAGGAAACCAGCTTTCAGCATTAAAGGATTTGCCTGCTGCCAGTATTTATTTATTTGCTTTCGTTATCTCCACTATATAACAGTAAAATATTTAAGTTTTCTCAAAGACTTTAAAGCACTTCAAACAGATTTTTTTACACTGAAATAGGAAGTGGAAAAGGTAAGATAAACAAACATAAAATATAGAAGGAGGCAGATCAACACCACAATCTAATCAAACTGAGCTGTTAAGTATACCCTGTTGAGTTTGGTGGAACTCTCTCTGAGATGCGAGTGCTTAAAAGATCTACTATAATCTGGAGGAAGCTCTGTGCTTTTTATTGCAAATGCCTGGAAGCAACGAGAAATATTTCATAAGGATTTTTGCCGTGCAAAACATAAACCATTTTCTTCTGGCCACATTAATAATGTGAACAGCAATCATGCCTTCGGTAACATAAAATTTCAGGGACGGATATTGTCATTAGGAACTCAGCAAGTGTGGATATGTGAGAGAGGTATCTATACTTTCTATCTATCTACAGCAGTGGTTCTCAACCTGTGGGTCGGGACCTCATTTGGGGTCGATCGACCATTTCATGGGGGTCGCCAAGCAAGGCTGTCCGCCATTTTTTTTGTCCGCCATTTTTTTCCCTTTTCCAGCGGGTGCCTTACCTCCCTTGGGCTGGGCCAGCTGGTGGTCGGCCTGCTCCATCTCTGCCGCTTGCCAGCTACGCCTCGGCCAGTGCAGGGGGCGGAACCACGCATGCGCGGCGCTCCCGGGCAGGGAAAGTCCTTGACTTACGACCGGTTGGGGTCGCGGCATTAAAAAAGTTGAGAACCACTGATCTACAGCATTTTTAAAGGAACTGTGGAAGAGGTTGGGGTTAGTTTTGTCCTTCCCACATTTTCCAAACTTTGTAAAAATCCTTGGAGGTGATTGCCTATTTATACAAAATTAAAATAAGGAAGCACCGTCACAAATATCCTCCTTGCACCCAGTTATATCTTGGCTGCTTTAAAATAAACATATTAGTAAATTTCAGTGCTTGACTAAGCAAGGTTGGGAGAATTAATACTTGGATAGGAGCCACCAGGGAATTCCAGGGTTTTTGGCTAGACTCAGAAGTTGAAAAGAATCTTAGAAGAATGAATGAACTGGAAAATGATGTGTTTCCATATTATTGTCCATGCAGTTTTCAGTTGCTAGGTACAGTTGCTATTGTACAAAAGAGGAGAAGATGGTCAACTCTAGCTTTGAAACATAGGTGTACTGCTATGTGAGTTGATAGCTGACCTTTCTGCTAATCAGCCCTGTGGTGGAGAGAACCAAGCAGGAGATACCTGGCTAGAGACACATAGTCTGAGTCTTTCACAGAAGTTTAGTATCTGGAAAAAGTCTGGACAGAAGACACCCCAGAAAAATGGTTCTCTTAATGAAGAAGAAGATACAACTGACTGCACTCAATAGCAAGACCACCGCCATGAGGGACTCAAATCTCCATCATCAGAGAATTTTGGTGGGGAAGACTGTCCCAAAAAAGAAGAAAATATTTCAAAGCAAAATCCCCATTGTTGAATAGCAACTGTGGATGGAGGACCTGAAAATCATGTTCACTCTGGGGGTGGTCCAGGCTCTAGGGGTGGTCAACTCAAACACATCTCAATGGTCAAGGCTCTTTCAGATAATATGGTGCTGACTGGAATGTTAGCAGTCTCTCTGAGCATTGAGCCTTCCCTCCTTCCCCTCCCCCCACCAAATTCGGGTACCATATTGGTGACAATTAGGCAGCCAATGAAAACAACTGAGAAACAGCTACACCCACCACAGATAGAGAGAGATGAATTCCCCTGTTCCCTGGATGAATTGCTAGACAGACATAGGAACTTTGCAAAATCTTTACAAGCCTTCTGGAAGGCAGTGTCCCCTAGTGGCATAATCTGCAAAGATATATCTTTTGGGGGGGGAGGAATTCTAGTGAGATTCAGAAGGAATCAGCCACTGGAAGAGGAGGAAGAACTGTAGCTGTTCAGGATGCATTTGGGGATAGCCCAGAGTCTAAGCGAATAATGTTACCAGCATTATACAAGGATGCCTTATTTCTGATGAAAGATCATGGAAGGGTCGTCTAAGCATGTTACACTAGAATTATAGAATTGCCATGACCAAAATTCAGGCATAGAGGATAAGAGTACTCCTTTCATTTGACCGTCTAAGCCAGGGGTAGTCAACCTTGGCTCTTTTATGACTCGTGGACTTCAACTCCCAGAATTCCTGAGCCAGCTGTGCTCAGGAATTCTGGGAGTTGAAGTCCTTGAGTCATAAAAGAGCCAAGGTTGACTACCCCTGGTCTAAGCAATTCCACAGGTATACTAGAATTTCGGGGATTCTGGTTTAATATACAGTGTATGTAAATATTAAGTTTATATGTGTTTTAAACAAAACAGAATTGTAAAAATGGTATATTGTCTAATTTTTTGTTTGCAGCACTCTTGACACCAATGAAGGATTGTTTTGTTGATTTTTTTTTTTTAGTCCTTCCATCTTGTTCCTATTTTTGTAATCAATAAGAAAGAATGAGGTTCATCTCCCAGGATCCAATCTCGGGACTAGAGGTTTAGTCTTCTGAGTTTTCAGCCTCATGCTGGAGCCTCTCCTCTCTACTAGAAGGAAATTTCCTAAGGGTGGGCTCAGAAGACTACATCTCTGGTCCTGGATTGGATCCTGCAACCTCATCCTGGGGACATTTATATTTGCCTTCATTTGTGAACTTTATTTTTCCTGTAAGCAACTGTCTCCCTATGGATAGAATTATACTTGAGGCAACACAGACCCACAGAGACCCCAAAATCAAGCCTTGAAAGGGCCACAGTGATATTTCACATGTCAAATTGTCTGCTTCTAATTTTCTACAATAATAGGAGGGATATAAACCTTTAGAAAAATTTTCTGACTAAGAACTTGAATTATGACTTACTAATTCGTGCTTTCATAGAGGTTTAGTGAGAGGTTAAAGAACATGAATATATTAAACATATTGTCACGTTATTATCTCAAGATTAAACATTTAGATTTGGGGTTCAGAGTGAAAATATGCCTTTTAAGCTACTTTGGGAATTTATACAATATTCTACTAATATTTTTCATCATAATGATAACCAAGGTGTTAACGTTTTAAAAGTGGATGACTCATGCAATAGCTTAACAGATTTCTGTTAACATACTTCTACGTAAAAAAAAGGAGGGGGGGAATAATCTGGCTAAGATTCTGGAACTGTTGCAATCCTTTACATTTGGCATATTTATATATCAAGCCTGCCCAGAAAGGATTTGCCAGCAAGATTCGCTCTGTCGCTTCTCAACTGATTGTCTCACAACTACTCTGAAGGTCATAGCCTGCACTTTGAAAACATGGCCTTACATGCATTTTATTTCTTGTCAGCAATTAGTGCTATTAGAATTGTACTAGGGAAAACAAAACAAAAAAGGAAAAGAAAGTACAGAGTCCTTCTGAATGGGCTGTTAAATTTCATACCACAGAATCATTCTCTCCAATATTATTTTTGGGCAACTGGATGATGTGGCGCCATTTTGTGGATAATTTTGATCCACAGGCTCTCAAATATAATTGTTCTAAAATTATGAGGATTAAAAAAAATCCTCTTTGTATTATCATCTATCATATATTACTGTAATTAGAAAATAATGTTTATATGTTAACATGGAATGTATTTAATTCTTTTAATTCAGAATGTGTCTCTTTTTTAAAAAAAATCTAAAGGTTTCTTCCCTGTACTTCACCTTGAAATTTATGCCTTCTATTTCTCCTTCCATATGTTTTTTTAATAGTTTAATAGTTCTTGAAATATCTACTAGATTGCATATTAAAAATGGTTTTAAAAGAATACCTGAACTTAGATCCCAGTTGAGACTGTGATTAAGGTGGAGAGTGGTGGCATAGAGGTAAAGATGCTTGCCTTCCAACTGGAAGGTTGAAAGTTCAATCCTAGACTGTGACAGATGTTTCTCTATCTGGGCGCAAAGAGAAAAGATCTGCTGCAAACTCCACATAAGCATCAGTAAGGACATCCAGCCAGTCACCCTGACTCCACCCCGATAAAAGGGATTAGGTCATAAAAAGAAAATAAAAATCACTTATGTAATTTAATTTATCCAAACTATGGTTAGTGTAGTGATTAAGGCATCAGGACAGAAAGCAGGAGGTCATGAATTCTAGTCCCACCTTAGGCACGAAGCAAGCTGCTGACTTTGGGCCAGTCATACTCTTTCAGCCCTAGGAAGAAGGCAATGGTAAATCACTTCTGAAAAACCTTGCCAAGAAAAATGCAGGGACTTGTCCAGGCAGTCTCTGAGAGTTAGACAAAATTGAACAACAACAACAAAAGTCTGAGTATCATTCAGTATCAGAGTTACCAATGGATACTTCCCTATCTCATTTCCAGATGTGTAGTCAGGTCACAAAAATGGTCACAAAGTAGAATTGCTTCAGCAGCATGGCTTTGGCCCTGGATAGAAAGGATTAAAGGAAGGAATCACCTGACTCTGTAGGAGATGATCAGGCAGAGCCCAAAGGAGGGGTCAAATGTGTCATCAATCTCAAGTCCCTTCAAACCCACAAGTTCTTTCACACCTATCCAGCCCACCTTGAATTCCATTGATTCTAATCTACCATCAGTTTGCTTTGACCGATACTAGTTCAGGTTCTTCTGGAGAGCTTTAGCATGCAATAAATAATAATAAACAAGCTTTAGCATGTTCATTTGAACTGCCTGGACAACTGAATTCCTGCACTTTGCAGATCCAGTTTTGATCAAACCTCTGTATTTCTATATTTTTGTACGCAAAACAATAAATGAAGCCAAAACTGACAATTGGCCACCATATTGTAGAAACTTGCTGGGGAGGAAGAAGAACTGCAGACCACTTCCTTCCAGGTTATTAAAGTTTATCACGGATAAATCTTTTATATAAGATTAACATTGAATTATGTTTTATTTCACTGTATGATTATTCTGAAATGTGAAGGATCCAGCATGTTAGTTGTTGTGCAAGCCGTTGTGTTACCCTTAGCTGTCCTTGCTCGATCTAACATTCAATCTTGAAATAATGTATCTAGCATCAGTTCTTGTATGTCACAATTTTTCTTCCATCACATTGCTGTCCAAGACAGGTTATATCATCCCACTTTATAGAAGCCAGGGAATAAAACTATATCTATCTAGTATTCTTGCCCCAAAGGTTAAATAAAATGTACACAAGTAATATAAATACAATTGTATTTTATTTCAATTCTGCAAAATTTGGTCATCATTGAACAATTATTGCTTAATGCAGTTGAGAGAATAGTGTAGAGTATTTTGTGATTGTTGTTAAATAAGGATTTTTCACCCTGCCCCTCCAGAGATGTCATTAAATAGGTCAAACAGATGAAGCCAATGCAGGTTCCTTTTTATACAGGCAAATAAGAGAGGATTAAATTAATGGTCTATGTAGCTTGTATCCAAGCATATTTTATTCAGTTAAAATGTTGATACCAATGAGATGCTGATAGGTTTGTAAACTGAACCGTCAATACATGAAGAATTCCACAGGGCCTTAAAAAGAAGAAGAGAATGTCAAATGAACTCTCAAATATTAAGGTCCATGTATCATTGACAACAGACATAAAAGAACAATTGTGTTACCAATCCTTTGTAGTTTAAGAAAGTTAAATTAAAAATATTTTATTTTATTTTTAGAAATTATAACAATAAATACTTAAATAATAATTAAAATATGTAGGATTGTGCTACAATAATTGAAATGGCATCTAAAACACTATAAATATGCCAAAAAAAGATCTTGAAAGACAGACAGAGCAAGGGGATGATCAAGTATAGAGTGGAGAAGTGAATTAATTAATGCTTAATTAACAAATAATAAATTATCTATGCTCTGAGTTCAATCACCATTATCATCATCACCACCATTGCCAACACTACCTTTTAAAAAAATCCCAGGACTAACAAGAATATTAGTATTTTAGATTGGCTTACTATCAATCAAGCTTTTTTTTCAAAACAACAACAACAACCTAAGTTATTAAAAAAGGAACTGGAATTGTCTCAAATGGGCAGGGCGGTATGAAATGCTAAAATATCTCTCTTGATGTCAAATTTAGTCCAGATGCACTGGGAATGATAATTACCCTGAATTAGCTTGGATAAGGAAATGTGTTTTGGATGATTATAAATGCACAGTATGTTTTAATAGAAATTAAATAATATTTTAAGATGGCTATTAATTATTTACAAGAATTTTGAAATGAAATGTTGGAAAGCTATATATTAATAAATCAATACATTTAAGCATGTTTTAAGATATCAAGATAAGGCCAAGATCATAAAATATTTTTAAAGCTGGACATCTTAGAAAATGCTTAGAAATAACTTGGGTGTCAACTTCACTATGATGGAAATATAAAATCGTAGAAGAAATATATTATATGGACGCCACATTATTACTGGGTTAATATTCATTATTAGTATTATATCCATATTGCTAAAATGGTTTGAGGAAGAGAGGCATTGAAGGGTGGGTTGCCTGTGTGTTTTTTGATTCCTGGTGGCTGCTTGGAAAAGTTCATTCAGTGTACTCAGCAACATCTGAAAGAATAGTATGATTTAAAAATAAAAAAAACAGTTTTGAAATAGGAACTGTACCAAAAATTTGTAATCTATAAATAGATGAGAAAAATGAATTTACGAAGCTTATGCATCACAAAAGAGGTCACTCTTTTGTACAGTAATAGGAAGAGATTTACACTTTTGTACTCAGGACATAATGTGTACTCACTCTCTTATTACCTGTTTCTCTGTTCAATGGGGGGGGGGGGAATGGTAATTCTTATTCCAAGTGGTCAAAGTTTAAAACTTAGCTTTAAACAAAACAGATGCTCCCATTCCCTTTAATTTGTTGTCTGTGTGCAATATACGTCTGTGTATCTCTCTCTCTCACACGCACCACATCCCCACCTCTCTCTCCCTTTCCTTTGGGAATATGCCAGAGACATTTAGTTCACTGACCAGCAGATGAAAAGGACAAAATATTTCAGTCAGTTCTAGGAAACCACTAGGGAATGCTGTGTATCAATTGATCTAGCCTTTAAAATTTGCTGTGACAATGCGCATCAGGGAAGAAGAAGAAAAAAGAGCTGAACTGTATATTATGTAGAACAGCTCATTAGCTTTAAGAGATTTATGTTGCAGAGTCTACAGGAATATATTGCCTGCTTGCTGCCATGTTTACCAGCAGATAAGATGACTGGAATTGCAGACGAAATAAATGAAGGGGCACATATTGTCTAGGCTATGGAATTCCAATTTCAAGGCTCTGAGGAACAGGGTTCTCTATCGGTTTGAAAACATATTGTGGCTTTTATGAATATCAAGCCAAATGAGATCATCAGGCTATCTTGAGAAACCATCATAGGCAGCTCTTGCCTATGAATCTTTTCACAAGTCTTGTATTTATAGAAGGGCTGTTTTTGCTTGTGAATTATGTTAGAAAAAAAGAAAAAAAGAGAGAGAAAGAATTCAAGCAGGTTTTTCCTCCTTATTGTTTAAAACTGTAAATCTTAAGTCAACATACATCTGTAGGATTTCAGGAGCCATTTTTCAGATGCCACGTTGTTGACTCCTGCTAATAGTAGCTATTTTGGAATGCTTAGTAAAAATTATCAGACAGAAAGCACAGCAGTGGCAACTGTGCTAATGCATGTGTTAATTAGAGCTCGACTGCAAAAAGACACTTTGACGATTTTAGAATTTCATTTATAGGTTTAAAAACTCAGATGTTCCCAATGTATGCACATATGGATGCGCAAAGCACTGAACAGCTATCTTTTAATTGTCAGAGAATTTGGCCAAGACACAGAAGCAAACCAATATTCTTTGCTTGTTCTTATTTTTTCTATTAGATTTATTTGCATTTTTCTTCGAGGAGCTAGAAAGAATGTACACAGTTTTTTTCTCCCATTTTCTCCCTTCTCCCCCCCAAAAAAAACCCCCTAACCTGGAGGGTAGACTGGGATGAAGCAATAGTGAGTGGCCCAAATTCACCCACCAGGAATACAAGCAACAGTTGTAAGCGGTTTTATCAGAAACTATTTACTATTTACTACCATTTACTGATTTTGTCCCTCAACTCTTATGGTTCATAATGGACAAAGTCAAACTGAGTATGCATCTGAACTCATCTAAAAAAAAATAATCCCTGCAACATGTAATAATTGAGAGAAAATACTTGGCTGTTCTTCAACAGATAAGAGCAAAATATTCCATCATGTAGTGAAGTGTGAAATTCACAGCTGAAGAAGTAGGAAAACAAATGGATATGAGAAAAGCATTACAGATCTCCCCCATCTGTTCCTCCATGAAAGCCTCAAAGTAAGATCTAACCTATGAGTTCATGCATTTTCGTCATCCAATGCAGTGAAACTCAATGGTTTCCTTCTTCTCCATGTTTTAAAAAATCAAGTGACTGAAAGAAATAAAACCTTGATCTCTCTATTGAAGCAATCTCCGGAAAAAAAAGAGAGCAAGGACAAGAAAGTTAAACTGACACTTCTAATTGAAGAAACCAGCTTTGCTTTTCATGTTTACAAATAGCTACTGAATAAACCCAGAAATTTGCCTGATGATTAGATTTGTCTTTAAATCATTTTTGCTGTGGTATTAAAACTTGGATAAACAATGAAGCTCTCTCTTCATCTGCACCGCATTATTTTCCTCTCAGTGTTACTATGTTAAAATAGTTTCTTCATTTGAATAACTACCATTCTTTATTAGATCTTGCAGCCTAGATTTTTTTTTTTTTTAAAGTCTGGAGCGCAAATCGGCATGGCTGGGAAATACTGAAATTACCAACATTTGCAGCCACTTGGGTAAAATAAAAAACTAATGATACAGATTTTAGGAAAATGATCAAACTTTTACATACAATATTGTATAATATAGTGAATGTTTCAATATGTCTTTCAGTCTTGGAACACAAATATAATTAAAAAGCCAACTTGTTTTTAAACTTTAAATGTACATATCCTAAGTCATCCACATCTAGCTTATTTAGAGGTTTCCTTTCTCTGATTTCTAATGTACCCTTGAAGTTATCTCTTTCTTGTAGGAAATGAAATGGAATATAATCATTGGGGGGGGAAGTGTATTGATAAGAAATCAAAATGATGTCCGAGTACAGGGTGAACAAAAGCTCAGTAAAATTAATTTTGCGAATCCATTCCATAAAGGAAGAATTTGTTCAAAGCTTTCTGAAAATAACAAAACTCTGCAGCATTTCATTTTAGTATATGAAGCTTTAAAGCACATGTTAGAGAACATTTCAAGACCCTATGATTTTAACCATCCATTGTTTTCAACTAGACAATAAAACTCTGTGGGCCAACATATCCTATATAAGCTGCTTAACAGGTAACCTTTTCCAAATGAATCAAAACTAATTCTCAGCCACAACATCTCTTAAAGTACCTCTGGTACACTTTTTTTTTAAAAAAAAAGAAAAAGAAATTGTACCAATTTTGAATAACAGAAATGCATAGTAATAATATTAACCATTTGGAGATTTGAAACGTCTGTATCAATTTAGTTAATCAGACAACTTAACATACAGCTGAAAAATCCCCACAAAGCTGGATGTTTTATTTAAATTAATGAATGATTTAGGAGAACATGAGGAAAGCAACATACTGAATCCACAGAATATGTAAAATGGATAATAAATGCAAAATAGTTATCTTAAACTGATGGGGAAAAACAACAAATACTTTCTCAGTGATGGTGCCTCCTATAAGTTTCCTTTCCAGTGAGACTCATTACATTCTTTCTGAAGTAATCTTATTTTGCTTCTGATTTATTCATTTATTTCAGCTGGACTACTGTTTGATGTATTATTATTGTTACTGGTTTACTGTAAAATTGATGGTGCTCTTGGCTGTCATAATTAATTGCCCTTTTTGATTTGTGACTATTCCGTTTTAATGTTATTTTTATAGAACCTTTATACAGATAAAATGCAGAGATATAATGTATGTATAATAGGTATATACATGTTATTTTCTACATATTATAGACAAATTATACATAATTTTTATAGAATTTATCATCTGGAGCTACTGATAGGTAGAAAAATAAGTCAAGAATGGAACAATCAAATCTACAATGCAGCACCACAAATGAATGCAGAGGTCAAAATTGGTGTATGCAATAGTTCAGGTGCTACATTTTCCCATGTGACTATATCAGTGTTAATTGTGGACAGTGCTAAGATAGAATCTCCTCCAATACCCTTGTCTCTTAATGAAAAGGCGATCCTTTAAATTTAATGAACATTATACAAAAAAAAAATCCCCACAAAAACAAACAACAAAAAATTCCCACCAATCCACACATAGCTATTCCATGCAGTTCACTCCGAACGTGAAAAAGAGAAAATTCCATACAAGTAAACAGAAGACAGCAATCCACATCAAAGGACAGAGTTAACATCAAAGGTCAGACATTTACTTTAGACTGAGGATACCAAAAAGCAAAAGATAACAACAGGACGCTCTTTAAGTAAATAATAACTCTTTTTTAGATTTTCTCTCCAAACTTTGATTATCAATATTCTTTGAAGGCAGATTCTAAAGGAAAAACAAGGAGAAACCAATACTCTTAACTGTTCCATCAATATGAGCATTTTCTTAATAGTCGCAGTTCATGCTATCACCAGGGAAAAACAACTAATTTTAGTTAAATTACCAACAGTATTCCCAGCTGAGACCCAGTGATTAAAATATGAATCTAAAATTCTTGACAAACTTCTGGAGGCTTTCTTTTATGAAACAAGATTGAGAAAAGAAAATGATTTGAGCTTTTGATGATTACAAGCATAATAAGTTCATCCGGTTATTGACAAGCAAGTAAACGCACATGTATATAGAAAGATTTCAAATTTTCTCATAATCGTCTCAGAGCAAATTTAGAGAATGGAAGAAGAATGTTGCTAAAACATGTAGTTACTGAAGCATACTATGCCAGCAGACAGAGATTTTTTTTTTCAGTTGCAAAAGGTATTTAAGAATCATTTAAGAACAAAAGATGAACGAGATGGCCCACTTTTACAATAATACACAAGCACAGAAGTGGCAAGAAAAAAGGCTGGTAGAGATTTAAATATTAATTCAAGAGATAAACGACAAAAATCCCTATAAAGTAGTTACTTACATCATGGCCTACAACTTCAGTCTGGGTGGATTTATCTACTTGAGAGACAAGCACACTTTGTAAATGCCGAGCATTTTCCTGTGGAGAAAAATAAGATATATTCCTGGTCAGTCACGCTGAAATTGATTGTCTTAACATTCTCAAAATAACTTAACCCCTTCCTCTATCCCAAGGGGAAAATATCCCACTGCAATAACTATAAGGAAAGAAGTGAGTATTTTCAAGAGAGAATGTACTCTCTTGATATTATTTTGCTAATGCAAAATAATTTTAGGTAGATGCTAAGGTCATAAATCATAGATTGTCAATATTAAGAGAAAGTCACTATGGAGTGTCACAAAGGATCATTTTCTAACAAAATAATGTAAGAATTAAAAAATACTTTGTAAACATCCACATGATATTCTTTGCAGATGCTAATAGAGTTTTACATGCACTATACTATGTATGGACCCTTTGTTCCATTTGTTTATCCAAGGGAAAATAGAAAACAAAACTGAACTAAAATTATGAAAGACAATTGATTGTGAAATAAAAATCAGAAGAAAAGATAAAGAACTCCCCCCCCCAAAAAAAAACCATACATACCATCATTTACAATGCATACTTTCCTCTATTTCAGCTTTAAATGTTCTTAAACTTAATTATAAAATTCATTAAGCACCTAAGTTTTACTGACACATTACTGAGTAATATATGAATTATTTTGTTTTAGTTATTTGCATATGCCCATTTATAAATCTCTTGCATTCTGTCTCTATGTTAATTTACTAATTTATGTCTTACTCCATAAAATTTGCATTCTACTACAGATTTAATTATACATTTGAATGATCATCACAATAACATTTCTAAACAGACTTCTTGGAAAGAAATGGCTGAGAAGACAGCCAACAAATGCAACAGAATGAATAGCTGGTGAGTAGACTGACTCTTCCTATCCCTCTCTAGACAAGGAGAGGACTTGAGATTACCCACAAGTGCTCCTTGTGAAGAGTCTGCAAGACAATGGTCTCTGGTGGCTTTAGAGTTCTGGGAGAAGAGGGAATAGCTATCTTGATAAAGCTACATGTTTATGAACAATGGACTTGCAATGGACTTCCTTTTCTAATCATTGTCAAAAATGGTTTGTTAGCTGCTTTCCGGTTATTAGGAATCTTTGGATCAACAAGTTATATAAGACTGGGTAATTTTCTTCCATCCTTAGCAAAAGAGGTTTTAAATACAAGTTGACTGCTGTTGTTTTTTTTAATATAACCAACAAAAGTGATTAGAATATTAATTTTGGAAAGTTACAAATGGACAAAAGGTCCAGGTGGATTTAAAATAAGATTTTGAAACTAATAATAAGAATCTTTTCAATGGGAAAATGGTGTTGCTTTGAATAGTTTAAAAAAATGGTAGAATGGGAGCCTGATGTTTGGACACTAGAGGGAACCAGAAGGAATTAAAGATTAGAATGAAAGGAGAAGAATACTTAACATTTGATTTATTAATAAAGAATGGAGCAAAGTAGTTTAACATTGTATGTAATTAATATTTGTCAGCAATGGATCCAGGAATTATTTTTAACAATGCCATTATAGATAGAATATGTTTAAAAGAAGTTATGAAACAGGAAGACATTTTCCTAGACATCTGAGATGGATCTGAAAATGGGTTTTAAAA
The DNA here is from genome assembly GCF_001527695.2 of Protobothrops mucrosquamatus. Lineage (NCBI taxonomy): Eukaryota > Metazoa > Chordata > Lepidosauria > Squamata > Viperidae > Protobothrops > Protobothrops mucrosquamatus. The sequence continues at coordinate 465,458 of NW_015386110.1, read as the reverse complement.
TGACAGACTACAAGAATTGTATGGGAAAAATGCTACATTGAGTATATAAACAAAACTAACTGATGTGTTAATAATTAAAAGGGATACACAATATCAAACCAAGAGAGTAATCCTGGATAATTTTCCTGTACTGGATTTACGAAAGAGTCTTGTTAAAATTTTGAAAGATTTTGTGAGAAGGGACAAAGAAAAAAAATGAAAGGGAATAAAGATTTTATTGAAAGGATTAAATATCAAGATTATGAAAAATAAATTCAACACAAAGAAGCTTTATTTGATCAATGTTAAAATAGATATTATCCCTGTTAAATAACTTTTGTTGACCAGGACTAAACAATGAGGCTTTAACAATTTGTTTATAAATAAGAGATCATTCAAAACAATTTAGATTAGTGGTATTCAATTTGGCTTCCCTATTCACCTATATTATCAACCCTGCAAAGGTCCCTGATGATTGAACAAGTTGTGTAAAAATTCCTAGATGAAGGCACAATGTAATGTGCAAGGACACAGCACCAAGAAAATTCCTGTCAACAGGGAGTGAGACAAGAGTATATTCTAGCCTTTCTAATCTATATAAACTCCTTTATAGACAAATTCAATAGTACATCTTTTCATCCATGAAAACTGGAAAATAGACAATGTTCTATTCTTTTGTATGCAGATGCTGCTGTGCTGTTTTCTGACACACAGATTGGCCTGAAACAGGTGCTCCACATACTTGCTGAGCAGTGTCAAGAAGAACATCTAAAAATTAATTACTATAAAACCGAGGTTGTGGTTTTTGCTAGGTACCCTAAGGCACACATCTGGTGGCTAAATAATCATTCAATAAAGCAAGTCAAGAGCTTTAAATATATCTGGGAATTGCTTTCCATACTATGGACAACCGTAAATTCCATGCTGATTATGTTAAATGCACAAAAATACAACTTTGGCTTTATAATGTTTCTACTTCTCCAAAGGAGCCCAACATCAGCTGAAATCTAAGGTTAGCTCCTTTGTGGAGTTCAGTTGGGCTCCTGTAGGTTACCCTTCTTTTTGAAGTGCGATCCAAGTTTTTTAGATCAATTTTCCAAGTACTTTTCTGCATTCTGAATGTGGTGCTTTTTCATGAAGTTGGCCTATTTAAAATAGAAACTTCTGCCTGGATTTTCATTTCCTCAAACTGGCTTAAGCTCTCCTTTTTTTCAGCTGGCTTGGTCCACTTAATTATGATCAATAAGTCTTCAGACTTCCTGGTGCTAGACAATATATGCCAAACTGTTACTTATGGTTTTTCATGAGCATTTCACCCTGATGGGCTATGAACGTACATTAGCTGATCTCAAGCAGTGAGTCATTGATTTAGAGTTGCAAATAGATTTATCAGTTCTACCTAGAAACATCTTTCTGAACCACTCTGCACACCGTCTTCAACCAGAAATTTACCTCAGTTACATAACAATTCCAAAATTTGAAAGGGTTGGCCAGATTCAATGGCCTCTCACCAGCCATTACTTTAGGGCAGGGGTAGGCAACCTTGGCTCTTTTATGACTCATGGACTTCAACTCCCAGAATTCATGAGCTAGCTGTGCCAAGGCTGCCTACCCCTGCTTTAGGGATTCACTCTGATCTGTTTTTATCTAAAGTTATTATCAGATCAATCTGACTTTACTTCTTTGACTACTCTTAAGTACTGTTCTATAGTTTATATAGTATGCCATCATTTCTTTTCTAATCCTTAGATATTTTAGAAGCTTTTTTTTTCTTTTTACCCTGATTAATGGTGATTTTCTTGGGTTTTTTTTTTGCTGTCTATGATGAAATAAAATTTGATTGATTGATAAAATATGAGATTTGGGAAGAGATCTTTTGTTGTATTTTAAGAGAAATTACTAAAATTGTTCATACTTTTTTCTTTTTGTTTGCTATATTGCTTCTTTCTTTTCTATTTTTTTCTTTGTCATTTTTAGGCATTTTCTATTTTTATTCTTTTTGTTTCTATTTTTGGCTTGTATAGCTTGTATAAATGTGTATATATATATATATATGTGTGTGTGTGTGTGTGTGTGTGTGTATCAATAAAATTATTTTAAAATAATATTTCAAAAGGCATTTCCTTTCAAAACACAGATATATATCTTTTTTTCCTAATTGAAAAAATATATGAATATTTTGAATATGAAAAACTGGTTAATTACTGATCCATGTATCAGTTTATCCTTGCTAAGACTGAATCCCTCAAGCATCTTTAATATTATATGATCATTTGGAACTACTTATAGGAAATGTAATTTGACCAACATTATTCATCCCTGGTTAATTATTTGGCATTAATTTGCAATTACCACAGAGTTCCATTAAAAATACACATGGCATAGATCCAGCAGCTGTATTCACACATGCTTGAGAAGAGGTATTTATTCTTTTGGGCTAAGTCTCACTAAGGTAGATTTATCCACTAACATGAATCATGAGACAATAACCCACATGCCAGTCTCAATATGGCCAGGAGAGTAAAAGAACACATACATATAACCATTTCTAATTAATTTTGTTTATCATAGCGAAAGCAGATGTTTGCAATTCTAAAAGCTGCAGTTGCATAACGAGCTCTATTTTGCTCCATCTTGTTTTCTACCCTTATGAGATAGCACAAATCCTTCTTGGTTTTTTTTTTTCTTTTTTGAACTACTGCCCCTCTTTCTGCCCATTGCATGCAGACTGCCAATTCCTTCCCGTTTAAAATGCACTTTGTGAATACTGTGGCCCTGTATGGCTTAAGAGCTGCCATACTAGTAAGTTAGGACACAAACTCAATGACACTATGAGGATTATAAGTGGATATATTAAAATCAATATGACTTGCTGGCTTCCTGTTCTGAGCCATATAGCACCACCAGCTTTACAAAGGCAAAATGCACTAGTGGGAGAATAGAGAAAAAAATATATGAGCAACTCACTCCTAGTGGTGTATGCCAATCTTTCTCATTTATCAGCTGGAAGATTCAATCCATGAAACCCCCACTGGCACTTGTACAATATCTGCCCAACAACTTTAATATCAATTCCCAATGGAAAGCAAATGAGTCACTGAACACCAAGACATAGGAAAACATAAACATGACCCCACAAAAAAGGTATCAGGCTTTGAACTACCACATCAGCAATGGACAACAGGACAACAGACATGGTGTCTGCTGGGACTCTTTGTACAAAAGGGTCTGATCTTGCCCTGGCATGTGTGTATGTGTATGCATGTGTGTGTGTATTTTTAAAACAAGCACAAAAATTGAGAATTTTAATGAACTACATGCACAAGCAAAACACTATTGTAGGCCACCTTTCTATACTGTGGACACTCTTTTCTTTCACCTTGAGTTTTTGACATCTTTGTAAAAGAATGTCAAAATGACATTTGACATTAAATTGTTTCTTTAAAAATTGGGAGGATCTCTTGGAGTCTCTTTACCAAGCCATGCATTATTTTACACTAAGTGTACTTAGTGATCACCCTAAATAAACTGTCAGGTACAAAAGGTCAGGTCCACACATGAAGGACTAATTAAACAGCTGTCCAGAGTCACAATGTAGGGGAGATGCGTGACACAAAAATTAATTAATTAAATATAAAATAAACTGATTTATTGCTACTCATGCCTATGCAGAGGAATCTTCTTAACTAACAATTAGCACCTGACAGGAGTTAGATAACGGTCAATAGAATTCAAGAGGTTGGACTTAGTTAAGAGCCATGGTGGCACAGTGGTTAGAATGCAATATTGCAGACTATATCTCTGCCCACAGCCAGGAGTTCAATTCTGACCGACTCAAGGTTGACTCAGCCCTCCATCCTTCCTAGGTCAGAAAAATAAGGA
>NW_015386110.1:431733-461497 GCF_001527695.2 Protobothrops mucrosquamatus | reverse complement strand
ACGTTTTCCTGATGCCTAACAAAAAACTGCATCTTAGGAATTTTCAATGAGTGTAATCTTCTGCATGAAGTCCAATTCGATTGTGATTTTCTTTATCTGCTGTTTAAGAGTTTAATAGCTGAAAAACTTTTATAAATAATACATTCCACAAAAATCCTCTGCTTACTATAAACACCAAAGTCCCTATTTTTATGTTATTCTTGAAGAATTATGCATTTTCTACTCAATGGAGTAATGCTGGCATCAAGAAACAATAACTCACAAAAATAACATATTATACTTTTGGAGTAAAAAAAAAATCAGATATATGCTTTGGACAAGATAGGCACAGTATCAGAAGTTTACAATGGCATTGTAGCAAAAATTCACCAGTCTGTAAAAGCTTAATCTCTACTCCATTGTGTCTGTTAATCTTATTTGGTATTTACATAATACTTCATTCTTAATGTCTTTAAAAAAGGAATATAGAAAAGCAGTATTCATTTCAGTTTTGAAGACAGTCTGTTTTCATTCTTATAAACAACTTTTTTCTTGACAAAGGCTCTGTATTTTTATTAATGCAAAACTGAATTTGTTTGTTAAGTAGAATGAAATCAGATCCTCAATGAAAAATTTGTTTTGGTCACAAATTAGAAGCATCACAGTTAAACTAAAGCTGGTTAGTTATCCTCAGTTCTCAGAAGCCTCTTCATGCAAAAACTCAGCAAGGGTTCTGGATGGTCACAACAACCAAACACAGAAATTAAAATAATATCAATAAAACATAAAAAAAATATCAATGAACAATGTCAAGCACGATGAAGCAAAAGATCTCACTACCTCACCAAAGGCCTGGTGAGCTGAAGAGAGAGATCTTCATGGCTCATATAAACAATAGCAGAGTAAGATCTCAGAGGAAATGTTGTTCCAGAGGGTGCTGCTTCCAGGGTCTTGAGAGATGACATTGCTTAATTAAAGGACCCCTGAGTATGACGACCAGGCAGAATCAAATCGTCCAAGCAGATGTCATGGAAGATAGGCAGTCCTTCAAGTAACCAGACCTTATGCCATTTAGGGCTTTATAAGGAACAATCGGCACCTTGAATCACACTCAGATACAAACTGAGAAGCAGTGCAGCTTGCAAATTACATGTGCATACCAAGCCATGCCAATTATTATTCATGCCACTGCATTCTGGTCCAGTTGAAGATTCTTCATGGTTTTCAAGGGAAGCCCCAAATAAGGGACCATTGCTGTAGTCAGTTAAAAGGTCACTACAGGATGAGCAATTCTCTGAAATGTCCGCTGATCTAGAAAAGGGTGCAACTCGAACAGCAGATAAAATTATGTAAACCCTTCCTGGCTGCAACTAACATCTGCTCTTATGTTATACAGACAATGTGATATGACTATAACACGGGCAATAAGATACTTGATGAAAACAGTTCATAGCTTTGGAGAATTCTCTGGATACAAAATCAATATCTAAAAAAATAATTAAAAATAAACTTGACATAAGGAGAAGACTTCTTGCAGAAAGAATGTGGCTGTGAGATAATACACTCAGTGAAATTTCTTGGTTTGTATTTCACAGGTAATAATCAAGATACATATCAAAATAATTATGGCAGATTATGGCATGAAATTAAAATTGCTTTTGAAAAGTGAAAAAACTTAAAGCCTTACTGGTTAATCCAAATACAACAATGGGCAGAGATGTGGAACAGATCTATAAAATTTACCAAGCTAACTTTTAAGAGTCTGCTTTACAGATGGTATACAACTCTATCAATAATTGCCCAAAGAGATAAATCATAAAGCAATAAATACTGGAAATGCCACAAGATATAAGGGATATATGTTCAAAACCCCCACAAAACCATTGGAAATACATATAAAGCACTATTTAGAGAGTTGTAGGATCAAATTAGAAATGTAACTAAGTTTTTAAAGTAGTTACAATTCCAGAATATGATAAGCAATCGTAATTTATTAAAATATGTGCTTACTGCCATGAGGATAAATTTTGCATAACTCTAGAAAAAAAGACATTTAAGGACTCCTCTAGTTATTATGGCAATTGGGGCTAGAACTTCCATTGCTAAGTGATATGGTTGTAACACACAATATCACATGAGGGCATCACTTGGCAGTAGTAATTCCTGCAATCCCCATTCCAATCACTAAATGAGGATCATGGATTAATTGAACATTTTCTGCTGGCTTTCAACAACCAAAATCAATAGGAAAGCTTGCAGGAATTTGCAAGTCCCAGATGGTTCGCAAGCAGGTTGGCTGGCTGGCAGGTGGGAGAGGGTGTGTGTGTGTCTGGCCATTGAGGAGCAGTGAAAGGCAGAGGGGCTTTGGGTAGTTGGTGCCATATGAGACAGGTACACAAAATGGTGTGGCAGGGAAGGTGTGACATGAGTGCGGAAGCTGAGGTAGCTGCTGCAGATGGGAAAGGTGGGTGAGAGGGCAGGGAAACATTACACAAGTGCAGTGAGGCTCAAGAAGGATGTGCAGGTGGGGAAGACTTGCCCAAACAACTCGTGACGTTTTCTGGCAGCTTCCCCGTTGACTTTAGTTGAGGAAAGCTGCCAGGAAAGTTGCAAGATCACATAACCCTGGGATGAGGCAACCATTGTAAGTGCTAGTCAATTTCCAAGTGCCCAGATCATAATCATATGACTGTTGGATACTGGGATGACCAGAATTTGAGGACTGGTCATAATCACAAATGGCTCTGAAATCCACCCAGATTATCCTAGATATGATGAGAATGCAGTTTGTCCAGTCTAAGATATTTTATATGTCTCTGGGGAAACTAACTGTGACACAAAACTCCTATCCTGTTCAGGCAGATAGAAATAACTAAGCAAATGGGTCCACATATCTCAAACCACCACATACAACAGTGCTGGAAAGTTTGTGAACACTTCTGAACGTTCAAAATTTCTGAATAAATAGTACTTTAAACGTGATCCCTGGGAGATAGAAGGAAAGCCACAGACCAGGTAACCATCATATCATAGCACAAATATGGAAAAGGGGTAGGAAGTATGTCAGGAGAGACACTCCCTAGTTTACTGGAACATAAACATAAAGGAGGGAAGAAGGATTTTCAAACTCGTAAGATTCTGTTACTCTAACTTTACGATAAAAGTAGTATTAGTTCGCATGATTTGTACTTCTTGACTGGAGCACCTCAGAGGACTGACATCAATCTTGTCAAACTGTCAAATTGACTCAACACAGAGAATCAGATGCCTTCAAACTGATTAGAACAGTCAAGGAACTTCTGGACATGGACACAGATTTTCTGTTGAATCAGAGTTTAGATTCACATTGCAAATTTGAATTGAATTGGCTCAGCTCACTGAAGTGCAAATTCAAACTGAATCAACTCAACTCATGAATTCATACATTTAGAATGGGTCCTGGCTAACTCTTCATCTGTACTTTTTTCACTTTTGTCAATAATTTCTCCTAATGTGACAGTTTCATCTATGTCATTAGTGTATCAGATACATATTTAGAGTTTTTGAAGTTCAGCACCAAACATGCCTTGAAATATGTCTCTGTAAGCCTTACACACACAGTAGAAAAGATACTGAGACCAAAAGTGTCTTTTTTTCTCTTTTTACTAAGACAAAAATCTGTGACATGTTACAATAGAAAAATAAGTTAAAGATAGATTGGCATAACACTCTTATAACCAACTCAATAATATTTTAAATCAAGATCTAATTATGTATTTGTTCCATAGGGAAGCAAAAGAAAATTAACTGTCCAGTTTGGATAAATGAAGTGGATTGGCAGTCTCATTTCCACTGATGTAGTTGCTTTACTTAATAATTCATGGCTTATATTTGACAGATACTGTTCAGCAGACAACCTCAGTTACTATTCACTTATCTTCAAAATCATAACAAATTCTTAAGTGTCACATCTCCATCAATAAATACATTCCAGATGTAGCCTGATGCAGGTAAAATCAAACTCCCAAATATTTACAGAAAGTATTTTCTATACCATTTTGCATTACTTTTCCAGAGGTTTACTAAGAAAGACACAATAAATTGTTCTATTTAATATGCTACATTTTATAATCCTTGCTAGCCACTGACATGGTATCTCAATCAATAGAAAGTAGGATGTTTTCTATTAAGTTTTCTCTAGAGTTTCCTCCCAAGAGCTATTCCTCTTTTCTGCACTTAATATGTATGTGTGTGTATATATACACGTACACACACATATGTACATATATGCATTAAGACTTTCATTCATTCATTTCTATATTTTATTCACTAAGATTCCTCTCCAAATTAAAATGAGCAATCAATGTATCCTCTCACATACTGAAAACCACTCTGATATTTAGCATAAACCTACACAGGAGTACCAATACATTCTCTTAATTAGGGGAATATACCTAGCAGTTGGTCGAAACATAGGAAAGTTTTATAGTTTCTGTTCTTGTTTCAGTCCCAGATTTCGGTATTTTTATAGACAGTCATTTAAACAGTTTTACTAGCAGCAAGTGTAAAGTGTACACTGTTGTATGAAAATCTGAAAAGCTACTGAAATTTACACTCTGTATACTCATGTATTTCCTGCAGTGGGAGCAGGGGAGAATACTTTCCTGAATTATTATAACAATAGAAACACCAGTAATGGTAAATCAGTAACCATCAAAATATCTGCATTGTAAAATGCACAGAAAATTGTGGTTTGTCTTACCTCAGGGATTAAAGGGAACTTTCGTTTTAGGCTTCTAAAACTACCTCCTTTGACTTACATGCAAAATTGCCCTTTCAGAGCTTGACAAGTTCCCAGTTACAAAATCTGCCTAAATCAGGAGGAGGTGATTAATGTGGCTCTAATGTAAGCACACAGCCAAAGTCTGTTTGTTTGTTTGTTTGTGTATTGACCCCAGCCAATAACTTTACCAGGTCTAGTGAATTCCAAATAAGAAACAAACATTGCTTGTCACTTACCAGCTCTTCACGAAGTTGGGAAATGAGTTCATCTTTCTCTTTTAGTTGCAGTTTCAGAGTCAAGCATTCGTCTTTCATTATATCCTATAATAACATCAAAAGAGATGTTACAAAGGGCTTAGCACTTTCCCCCCTGTTCCTCACAAGAAAAGACAATGTCACACTGTGCCAAATAATTACATCCAAGTAATGAATCTCGGGGCTCCCTTTTCATGTGTGATATTTCTAATAACATATTCTGCTAGTAATACAAATATTGTAACTTAATGCCACTGAAATACAAGCATATTATGTAAACCAAACTGTGAACGGAACCCTATGTGTTAAGTCCATTTGGTCAGTGTGTAATTCTTTTAAGCCCCTGCAGTGATCTGTGGATGAGTGTGTCTAATTACACAGCCAATGTTGCAATGTTTTCTAGTCATCTCCTCTTTCCAGAAAGTTATCAACATAAAGCAGTTTTGTTAGTTTATTTAACAGGGAACATAATAAAATCTGCGATAAAAAGTTGCAAGTGGAACTTGCCATAATATTTTGCAAAGCAAAGTGCTTTGATCTAAGATTCTATGCAGGCAGCTTTACCCTCTTCCAGGTTTCTTCATTCCTCTACATCAGTGGTATCATTTCTTTTTTTATTTCCCAATGCCAGGCTTTATTTCAAGGCAGGAATGCATCACCAGAAATTTAGGAACTTACAGGTACATAATATGTACTGAAGAATGTAAGAAGTCATATTCCAAGTATTATTGCATTTCAAAAATGATCTCTCTCTCTCTCTCCCTCTCTTTCTCTCTCCCTCTCTCAACATTTTGGTATATCTTTCCTGTTCTTGCCCTTCATAAAGAACTACTGAGATCCCTCTTTTAAGCAAGCTGATTTGCTGATCGTATAATTGAACCCGTCATATTTGCAAACTAACTCACATATACAGGATGTCAACATTCTGAAATTCTGTAAACACTGGGCTTTATGACAAATAAGGAATTTGTCAGGTGCAAGTGATCAGAAACAGGAGTTGAGTTCAAAGCACTAAAAGTTTATTACATACTACCTATATGCAAGAATCTGATCTACTGATAATCAAGACAAATTGGCATTAGATTAGAGCCAATAGAATTCATGGGGAGTGGTGGACTTAGCTTGGGATCTTCTGGCTCCCAATTCTTCTATTTCCAAAAAAACCATTCTCGGTAAAGGTGATTGCTATTCGTATTTATAGAATGCATTTCCACTTAATTGTATTTTTTGAAGAGGAATAAGCAAGGCCTCTATCTGAGAAGATTCCATGCCATCAACAAGTTGTAATTCCCAAAATTATTATGGAAAGGCACTGCAGTTAAACTTGCATAAATCTATGTCATTTTATAATATAGTTATACCTTTTGAATACAGATAGACCTCACTTAACAACTGTCCTTTTCAGCAAGTTACGTCAGTGCTGAAAAAATAACTTTAAGACTTGTTTCCACAATTACGTATGCCTCTTGTAACATTCCCATGATCATGTAATCAAGTTTCAGGCAATTTGCAGGAGGTGGGCATTTATACCATTGCAGAATCCTGTAGACACATGATCATCATTTTTGTGCTTTAGTCAGCTTCCAATAAGCAGAGTCAATGTAGAAGCCAGCAGTAAAACCATAAGACACAATCATATGATGTCCTGCTTAATAACTGTGAGCAATCTGCTTAATGACCATGATGATAGTGAAGTTGTAAATCTGTCACGATGTCTCACTTAGCAACAGACTTGCCAGTCATTGTAATCATTAAGCAAGGACTACCTATATTCAAATACCACTTATATTTACTATAAGACAGAAAACAGCGAATGCCAAAGGCCAGATATAGACCAGTCCTGAATTACCCCAGAAGGAAAGGGATATATCATGTATTGCCACTTCCCATTAAACTAAGCCAAGCCAAGCCAAATCACTTGTTTAAAGCCATTTCTCTCTCTGATATTAGTAGAAATTAGTTATGAAAGAGAGGAGTGGGAATAAGGATTTTTTTTACTGTTACTCAATTGTTATTTCTGGCACAACAGCCCCCTGCCAATAAATGTTGTCCTCTGCATTCAGAGAAGTTCACAGAAAGAGTGGCTCACGGAAAGAGCCATGAGATCCAAAGATCTATAGCAAATCTCATGCAAACAGGACATCGGCTTCTGTTTAATGGAATAAGACATGACAATAAAGAACAGAATGCTAAATAATCTGAACTACTTTTTCAGAGATTAACAACATAACATGCACACTAATATTCATTTGACTAAACTGTACTGTATGGGATTTGCAAACTGTTGATGAAATATATCTTTCTTTTTTTAAAAAAAGGGCCAAATCATTTAGTTTTCTGAAGAAATACTTAAGATACATATCACCCAATAATCTATCACCACTGAACAACAGAGTAAGAATATAGTGAAATGTGTAGAAACACTTGTGTGTATATGAGCCGAGACACTGACTGCAATCTAGCAACATCTCCATCAAAAAGCAGCTGGGATGAGCAGGAAAATGTATGTCTACCTTTGAAAGAACTGAAAAATAACAAATACTAGAAAATCTGAGGTGAAGAACAGGTTGTAATTTCAGAGCCTGCTGTCTCTTCGCCATTACTGTCAAATGCATTGCAATTTGTTATGAAAGCTTTTAAAGCAAAGGGGAAAAGAAAGACATAAGAACATAGATTCCTATTTAGGTGAGGGGAAAAAACACTGTGAAATATGAATTCTGCTACAGAAACTTGTCAGAGGAATTTGTCTCCTAAAAATTAGCCACAGAAATAGGATGACTGAAAAGGCCTCAGCACTGCAACCTTCTATGACACAAATCAAACTTCCACTAAAGAAGCCAGCTGCTTTTTAAACAAAGTGCAAGTAATCTGGAGAAAGAAGATTTAAAAATACTATAGGTGGCACCAACTCCCCCCTCCCAAATATGGAATCATTCAAAGTTTTGTCTTCATTTGTGAAATTGAAAAAATTCAAGGATTGAAGAATGTCATTGCCACTCCTTGCTATGGCTGCTTTAATGTCTTTTGCAGTGTTGAAGAAAGGGGAAATCTTTGCTTCTTGTCTCTATCTAATGTCATAAGCTGCCTGGAATCACCTGTTGGTAAAGTGGATGGCCATTTTATATTTATTTAATTAATAAATAAATCCTCTGATTTGGCTTTGTAGTGATGCTATGATGAATCAGATGAAGCAATCAGATGACGCACGGTGTGGCTTCAGGAAGCCTTAATCCAAAACTTAGTCACATCTGGAGGAATGTCTCAAAAGTTAAAACCACATGGCTTTGTTCCTATTAAGAATGTACTTCAGAATTTCTTTTTTTCTTCCTCTTTATTATATTACTATATATATATGATAAAGGAGACCTGGTGGTGTAGTGGTTAAAGCACAATTTTGTAGGCAAACTCTGCCACAGCCTGGAGTTCGATCCTGATGGAGCTCAAGGTTGACTCAGCTTCCATTGTTCCAAGGTGGGTAAAATTAGATTGTTGGGGCAATGTGCAAAATGATGCTTCTGAATTGTAAACTGCCCAGAGAGTGCTGTAAAGTGGTATATAAGCCTAAGTGCTATTGATATATTAATGCATTATATTGTTTCAATACGAGGGAGACAGTTTGGTTTAGTGATTAAGATACCAGACTAAAAAACAGGAGACTGTGAGTTCAAGTCAGTCTTAGGCATAAGCTTGCTGGGTGCTTTTGGCCAGTCATTCTTTCTTAGCCTGGGAAGGAAGCAATGGCAAACTCATTTTGAAATCTTTCATTTTAATTGGCTTCTGGCCATTCCGGTCTGTTGGAAGATCATGATATCCTGCAGTAACTAATGTCCTGCAGGGAAAGACCACCATCGAAGGAAAAATCAACAAGTATTTCAGGCATCAACTGCAAGCAGACTGGAGATCCTATATTTCCTTCATTCAAGTAGCACTGAATTCTGGAATCATTGCTCAACCGTTAATCCTGAATTTACAAAGACTGAGATCCAGATACTATTTTTGTATTATTATGCAATAGACACCAAGTTTAGAAACTGTTCTGCATAGGGCATGGGTAGGCAACCTTGGCTCTTTTATGACTCGTGGACTTCAACTCCCAGAATTCCTGAGCCAGCCATGCTGGCTCAGGAATTCTGGGAGTTGAAGTCCACGAGTCATAAAAGAGCCAAGGTTGCCTACCCCTGGCATAGGGCAAAGTTATTTATTTTTACAGTTAATAGCATAAGACTTATTATTAATTTCCTAAAGGCCTGTTTAAACAACTAGCTGGGCAAGCAAAGATATAACTTCATCTCCTTCCTACATCTCATTTTATATTCTCAATTTATCTATGCACACTGTTAATGTTTATCCAATGCTCTAAAATGATTTACTACTATCAACCAAGATAAAAAAATTATTATTTCTCTTGCTCAGTTATTCAAAACAACCTAAAGCAAATAATTCCCTTCACATTTTATTTTCAGATAAAATATTTAATTTAATAGTTTTCCTCAATTGTACTTTTTAAAAAATTCACAGAAAAGTATATTTAATTGACTTATTTTTTTCTAGGCTTTCTATATTTCTATACCTTTTAATAGGTCCTAGTAGTGGATTTCCTGAGCAAGAGTGATTCGATTAATGAGTTCATTATAATTCATTAAGGAGTGTTGTGTGGATGGCTGCCTACTTTAATTAGTTTTATTACAGAACAAAATTGCTTCATATACCAAACTCAACGACAAACACATTTGGAAAACATCAGAGTAGTAATCAGACAAAATGTGGACCATTCATTAGACAACCTGTCTAAAGACATTAAAAGCAAGAAGAATATTAAAATGACGGACATTCCAACATTATTAAGTACATTGAATAATTTTTGATATTAAACAATTTCTCAGTTCTAACGATTCTGGGACAAAATGAGCAGTCACAATTCTCAGAAAGAAATCCGTTACAGGAAAGGTGTTGATATGATGCAGGAATTGTTCTATCCATAATTATAGCATATGCTGACAGTAATAGCATCTGAAAGTTTAGAAGGTCACGTTTACTCAGATAATAATTCCTAATAATTCCTAGCTCTTCAATGACTCCCTTCAAAGGAAAATTTAATTAGTAACTGGAAGCTTTACCCACCCCTCAAAAAGTGTGCATTTGTGAATTTCCACACTTGTTCTTCAGTGTTGGCCATTCAGAAAAAAAATACAAGGACTTGTTGAAGAAATCAATTGAATCATTCAATTCTCTATCTGCAAAATATTATAGAAAAAAGTGGCTATGCTGAGAAAGTTTCAGATGTTTAAAAAGGCAGAAGATTGGAAGCTACTGGTTAAAATGGAAAAAAAAACAATTGCAAAAATGACCACTTTTTTTTTCCTTCTAGCAAACACGCAGTAGAGTTATTTTTTATAAGACTGATACTTCTAATTAAAAGAAAGTGCCAAGAAAAAGAAAAAGAAAATGTAGAAAGTCAACAAGAGCCCAAACTGTAGCAAGTTTAGAAGAATGTTTATTATGGCTGTCTATTTTCAGAGAGAGAGATTTTATATGTTCTAAATATAGCCATTGATTACATGAAGGTAAAAACTCACTCGAGATAAATCTTCAATGACCTATACATATGCATGTACATTTCTTGGCAACATGCTATCATTAGAGGTGGGTTTTATTTCTCTTTTCAGTTTTCCAGAAGAATTTGCTTATTTAAGAAACAAAACAGAAATCCCACTGGCTGAGCCCAAGTATTCAAGATTGTCTTAATCTTTAGACCACGACCATATTGTCCATAGCTATTTTGGTCTTTGTTATGAATATAGAAAATAAATATAACAAACATCACACAAAGTATACCTCATAAAAGCCCTGTACAACATAGAGCGAAGAATATGGATTTTCTTAAGGGGTTTCTCTGAATATTACAGGTTTCTACCAAAAAGACACAGACAACTCTTATGCAACATAAATTTGATCTCTCTTAATCCAAAATTGTAGCTTTCATGGCATTAATCGATATCTGAGATATCAGCAAATATCTGAGTTTATCTTATTAAAATATGGTAGGCACGCCTTCTTACTTTTTCGCTGAATTCTTAAATATTCTTATTAGAAGAACTAGTAAAATAAAGGCCCCCCTCAAGGCGAGCTTGACTGCTGGTGGTTGTAAGCATGCAGCTTTCTTGGCATTCTTACAGAACAAGCTTGCCTGTAAGCCTAATTCCCCTTCCGGGGAACCTATTTAGACTAAGTGCATGAAAAAATTACATTAAGCTAATGATCTTCTATAAATCCATTTTCAGTTGCTGGGAGGTAAGAATTTCCTTGGAGTATCCTCACATGAAAAAGGAACTGTGATATCCCAAGAGCACAGTGTGCTACAAGAAACACATATCCTAATGGAAGCAGATTTGGACTTTCTTTTAAAAAGTGTTAGAGCAATAATTTGCAGGATTTTTTTTAATCCTGATTCAGATGATTGATTTAGCTACAAGTTACTAAAACAAAAATAGACCATACTTTAACAGAATATCTAGAAAGGTTAGCCGAAGATAAACCCTGAAGAAGAATCAGCAACTTTTCTACTCCTCACTACCACAACCCTACAATGTGTATATAGAGTATAATAATAATAATAATAATAATAATAATAATAATAATAATAATAATAATAGTAGTAGTAGTAATAATAATAATAATTATAATATTATAATAATAATAATAATAATAATAATAATCATAATAATAATCATAATAATAATAATAATAATAATAATAATAATAATAATAATAATAATAATAATAATAATAATAATAATAATAATAATAATAATAATAATAATAATAATAATGGTATTAGATTAAAAACTTGGCTAGTCAAAACGACTGTTACTAAAATTTCTGAGAGATGGGGAAGCCTCACTTACACCCTGAGGAGACTAACTGGTTACAATCTTTCATGACTATTTCAGGTGTTGTTCTTTCAAAATATGGGGAGGAAGTTAACAAAGAAAGAAAGCTATTGTTGTTGTTGTTGTTAGTTGCGAAGTCATGTCTGACCCATCGCGACCCCATGGACAGCGTTCCTCCAGGCCTTCCTGTCCTCTGCCATCTTCTGGAGTCCATTTAAGCTCACGGTTACTGCTTCAGTGGCTCCATCCAGCCACCTCATTCTCTGTCGTCCCTTTCTTCTATTGCCCTCAATCTTTACTAGCATTAGGCTCTTCTCCAGTGAGTCCTTCCTTCTCATTAGGTGGCCAAAGTACTTGAGTTTCAACTTCAGGATCTGGTCTTCTAAAGAGAGTCAGGGTTGATCTCCTCTAGGACTGACTATAAGCTATAAGATTGTCAAATTGTATCTTATACCTTATGGAACTTTCAAAGTTTATTTTAAACATTATGACATTTTCTGTTGTCCATTAGTTCAGTTTGAACAGGAACACAGCTGTTTTCTTTTTTCCTTTTTGGGGGCCTTGGAAATATTTTCTCTTCAATTCATTAAAGTTGCCAGCCCACAAGATTTGTTCTACACATGAAATTAAGTAGAAGTAAAGCATCATGCTTGCTGTCATATAAACTGTCATTCTTTTGAAGGCCTGTTGTCTTCAAGATGGAATGATAATTATGTAAATAGAATTGACATTCAGAAGTCATATTAAATCTGTTTATTATAAATTTAGTCATTTAATGATAACTAGATGTACCAGTTCAAGAATGTAAGATAAATTTGGAACATTGCAGTTAGAAAACTGGCACAGTTTTTTTTTTTATCAGAATAGAAAGCTCTATTAACCAAACAGTTTTGATCTCTAAGGAAATCCCATTCTTGTTATTGTTTTACTTGTTTGCGTGTCTTAGCATGTGACCTGAGATAGTGCTGTTCCATTTCAATTTAAAACAAAGGTTTCTAGTTCTGTCTATGAAAGGAGAATTCTTTTGTTGATTTTTTTTTCCAAATTGCATCCCCATTGGCCTTTATTAACCAAAGAGTTAATGTAGCATCCCTAAAGGGATTCAATGAGACTGAAAAGTATTTTGTACCTCTCTATATGTCTGTTTTAGGATATTGTATATTATCACTGCTTATACATTACTCAATTAATTGATTTATAGGAGAGGCTTCTTTAATAGAAGGTTTCATATTTATACTATTAAATATCACTTTTTATGTTATTTTATTTTAATCTACAATTGCTTGCCCAACATATAGTTCAGAAAATTATTTGCAAATAAAAGGATAGGTTTGGGGGAAGAGATTGAATTCAGTATTGAATTTTAATCATTTATTTTTTAAGATGACCTTTTTTTCCTCTCTCCTAGCCCTGGTTGCAAAATTCAGGACACGCAAAAAACAACCCAAAAATCAGCCAAGAAACATCTTCAGGAAGCTTTTACTACAGCTTTATAAGAGTATTATCATTCCAAGACAAATGCTGATGAAAAATATTATATCATTGCTGAGAAATACTAGACAACATTATAATAAGCACTCATTGACTTGAATAAGGAGTATAGCATTAGCTTTAATTTACAAATTTCTCTTGTCTTCTTTCTTAGAACAGTTTCCCGCAGAGAATCATTTAAGTTTCTAGTTTCAATTAATTTTGAGAAATCAGAGGAGAATTTTGACACCCTAATAATAAAGTTGAAAACAAGATCTGTATATCTCATTTATACATAACCTAGAACAGGGGTCCCCAACCCCTGGTCTGTGGACCAGCACCGGGGCGCTGCATGTCAGAAACTGGTTTGCAGAAACCAGAGTGTCAACTCTACAATGAACCTGGCTGAAGCCATCTTGCTCATTCTAGATTGCCACACAAAAAGGATGGGATGCAGAGTCTTTTTGCTAGTCTAAACAATTTTGGGTCCCATGGGAACCAAGTTCATTCTATCAGTTAGCTTAGAGAATTGTTAGAAAGCCCACCAAATTATTCTATTGGGCAACATAGCTAATTGTATAGCACTGGGGTGAGAAGTTTGACTTTGTAATAGTGTAACTCTTTGGAGGGAATTTCAGACTTGGTTTCACTTTTGACCGTGCCAATATTTTATAACCAATAAACATGTTCTTTGAGGAAATCTCTAGCCTCAGAGTTCTGATTTTGTTGGTCTTAGCATTGGAACCATGACACAGAGAAGCCCCATCCGTGGGATGCAGGCAGCACATGAAACCATGACTCCCTCAGTCCATGGGAAAACCTCTCTTACGGAACCAGTCCCTGGTGCCCAAAAGGTTGGGGGCCACTGACCTAGAATGCAGAGTTTCTTTCTTCCATGATGTTGAATCTAACTAACCATTACTACTTAGTGCTAACTGTAAACTAGGCCAAGATGCTTTGTTCAGCAACAAATGACTAAACATACCACAGCCAAGCCTAGCAAAAATATAAAGATCATCTATGGGTGAATATTTCTTCCTTCTTTCACTGAAACATCTGGAAACTTGGAAATTACTATCCAGCAAGATTAATCAATCTGCATGACTAAAATAACAATAATGTTGCTTCTATTTGAGAGTATACCATGAGCATAGTGACATTATCCACAGAGTCAATACATACAGTAAATGATCAATTCCCTGTCTTAAAATTTATGATCTGAAGCCATTTTAGTGATTGGTATGCATCCAACAACTCTAATATCTACAATGATGATCTAAAAAGCTGAAGTGACAGCTTCATATTATTTAGTAATTTTTCCCCTCAATTAATTCTCATTTACTCCTAGGACCTGTCTGTTTGAGAGACGCAGACTGCTTACATAAAAAAAAAAGAAAAGAATATACCCAACACTAATTTTGTTTTAATTTATGGAAGGATAATTCTGTTTGTCTTGTCAAATTATCCTGTTTCTGCAAACAAATGTTGCATTCATCCACATGCAGCAGGGAACATACAGAGAGATAGATGTACACACACACACAAAAGACATACAAAGAAAAGAAACAAGGCATAATGAATGCTTCTCTCATTATAGTACTTAACTTGGCCTCCTTTTTTGACCATATATATGTCATAACAAACATAGTCCTTTATTCCATTCCATTTCCCTTCATTGATTCTTAAATGATAAAAATAGAAATTTTTAGCATTGGAGAGGTTAATTTATTGCGCTTGAGTGATACAGTGATTTCTCTAAGTCCTAACTCCATACATACTTGTTTGATTGTATAGCAATTACTAACTTTCCAAATATGTTTCATAATGTGTTGGGTAACTGTTACTACAGGTAATCCTTAACTTACTATCATAATTAAACCCAAAATTTCTGTTGCTAAGTGAAAGATTTGTTAAGTGAATTTTGCCCCATTTTACAACCTTTCTTGTCAAAGATGTCAAGTGAATCACTGCAATTATTAAGTTAGTAACCCGGTTGTTAAGTGAATCTGGCTGACCTATTGACTTTGCTTGTTAGAAGGACACAAAAGGGGATCATATGACCCTGGGACACTATAACTGTCATAAATATGAGTCAGTTGTCAAGCGTCTGAATTTTGATCATGTGGCCACGGGGATACTGCAATGGCTGTAAGTGTGAAAAACAGTCATAAATCACTTTTTTCAATGCTGTGTAACTTCGAATAGTCATTAAACAAACTGTTGTAAATCGAGGACCAATTGTATTGATTGATTAAGCATGCCTGTGATCTTGTATTATTTTTCAATTACCTTGGGAAACCTATAAATAATTTATTTCATCTTCATACCATCACAATCTACCACTCTCTCACTGGTGTGCACAATAAAATGCAGTATTAAGACATGAAAATACAAAATGGCCATAAACATAATTATAAAACAAACAGGGGCCCTCTAGGTTTCCAAAATATTTTGGAAGGTGGCCTAAGAAGACTAGATCTAGTCACAAGTGGGAAGTCATTCCAGGTGCTGGCATAATAAGTGAAAAACATTACCAAGAATCCATCTCTGACCATCTCAAAGTGGGAAACAATTAGCTGCTTCTTCTACCACAACTGTAGTGTTTGGGCCAAACACTATTGTGTTGACTGATGCTCAATACGATAAGGAGCTAAGAAACAGCAGAGGTGCAGAAAGAAAAAAAAATGTGCCCAACGTGATTAGAGACCCATTTATTATTCCTGGGATAACATCAATAGCACCAATTCCTCCAAATTAACAATCAGTCATTGCTCCATGATTGGAATTACTGTTGGACAGTAGCTTATTTAAATATGAAAGCCACCATAGTATGTTTAAATGTGTAAATATAAACACAAATAAAACTGTCTTGGCAGAAAGGAATGCAGTATATTGGGATATTGTTATCATTCATTACACTGGCCAACAACAATTTTTCCATACAGATTGTAGTGGGTTTTTCATCGTGAATTCAAAAACAGAATCAGATTGTTTTCTCTTAGGTTTAGTTTTTCACCTTCACTATTCTAAACTGGCACTACACTACTATATTTTAGCTATAGCAGCATATCTGAAATAGCTTTGAGACTTAGTTGTTATTGTTCTCTTGCATACACTCAAGATAAAGGTAGAAAGCATGACAACTAGACAGAACAGCACACTTCTGACATGAGCATATCCTTTGCCTGGAAAACAGTTCCTTGTCAGTCAAGTGCCAAGAGACGCTGAGCATGGACAGCTTAAACTTACTCTCATTGGGAAGACAATCTTACCAGGTTTGTTTCTGAACCAGGAATAAAGAATGCAAGCATTGTCTTGAATCAGACAAAATTTATTCCAAGAGCACATTATACAGAAATAGACCGTTATAAGGTGATCACAGTTAAGTCTCTCTCAAAAGTCCTTTACATAAGAAAACTGTTTTCTCAAAAGCATGCAAATGTGTGCCCGCTAGCAATTATTTCCCTTTTTTTAGTTTGTATTTTTTTTGTTTTTTTTAAAGAACCCTTTTTAAAAAAAAATAAACTCTGAGATTTTTTTTTACAAAAAAAATAAATAAAGATATTAAATTTGTCTACAAATTGTAATGCACTTAGTGTTCTGAGAAACAGGGCTTTTTCAGTCAGGCACTCAGCTGTGGTTTTTGCTGAAAATGGTAATCACTTTCAGGGCAAGGACCTTTTTTCTTAACTGATCGAAGTGATAAGTCATCCTGATATTTTCTACTAGCTGTGTGGTGGCTTAACAATTAAATCTCAGAAATAAAACTTTACCTCACTTGTCAAAAAGGCTATGAGCATTATTTTTTTGTTGTAAAGTGGGTGATCAAGACAAGAACTGGGCCCCCACATTTGCCATGTGAAAAGTGAACATTTCAAACAGGATGGTTAAAAGGTTCACTCCATAGGCCCCGTGCCCTTTGCAATTTCAATGGTTTGAGTCAAAGGTCCATTAATCAGACAGTTATCTCTGTGGGATCCTTGTTGCTCTTTGAGCTTGGTGCTTTTCTTGCAGATGTTTCATTACCAAACAAAGTAACATAATCAGTGCTGTTGTTATTTCTGCCTAACAAAGAGATCATTGTCGATTTCAGAAAAGGCAGGCACAGCCACACTTCTCCGTGCATTAATGATTCACCTGTAGAGATGGTTACCAGCATCAAATTCCTGGGTGTGCAGTTAACAAGTAGGCTGGCTTGGTCGCTCAACAACGAGACACTGGTGAAGCGGGCACAGCAACGCCTGCATTTCCTACGTCGCATGAGAAAAGCACATCTTTCTTCCCCTGTCCTTACCACTTTCTACAGAGGAACGAGCGAGAGCATTCTGTCATGCAGCATCACAGTCTGGGTTAGAAGCATCACTGCTTCAGACAGGAAGGCAGTGCAGAGAGTGATGAGGATGGTTGAAAAAATCATAGCATATAAGCGTTGCTTGAACAGGGTCTGCAAGATTGTCTGGGACACTACACATCTTCCTCACAACCTGTTTTCCTTGTTTCCTTCTGGGAGGAGGCTCCATGGTATCCGAAGCAGAACATCCAGATTCAGTCACAGCTTTGTTCCATACAATATTAACCTTGTGAACTCTAAAGCTTCCTTCTTCCGTTATGTATTCAAGATGGGCAGTGAATAATATTTATATGTTACTTATATGTAAGGGTGTAGGTCTATACACATGTTGTATACAGTATGTTTTAAATGTGTTATGTATGTGTACATTTTGAGAGGAAGCAACTAAATTTCATTTTTAATGTGTGCCATTGTGCCCCCAAAGGGGGGGGATGACTATAAATGTTATCTGTCTGTCTGTCTGTCTGTCTGTCTGTCTGTCTGTCTGTCTGTCTGTCTATCTATCATCTATCTATCTATCTATCTATCTATCTATCTATCTATCTATCTATCTATCTATCTACTCATGGGAAGACAGTGAATATGGGGAGAACACCTTTAAGAGAAGGGAGGGAGTGAAGGGAACTTCAGCAGGCAGTAAAGCTAACGTCACAGAAACAAAAAGAGCAACCTTTAAATGTGGGAAAGGAGACCAAAACGCAGGTGTGATAGGAACAATTAGGACACAGGCTAATTGGTTGGGGCCAATCACGCGTTCTAGGAGCCGGGCGCAGATGTCAAACANATCTATCTATCTATCTATCTAAGTACAAGTGGAATCACCTCTAAGAGTAAGCACACTGTGAAATTCCCTGATTTATCATCTACAATGAGGCTAGTCCCACACAATGAGGAATGTTCTGTACTAAAATAGCAATAGCACTTAGACTTATATACTACTTCATAGTGCTTTACAGCCCTCTCTCAGCAGTTTACAGAGTCAGTATATTGCCCCCAACAATCTGGGTCTTCATTTTACTGACCTCAGAAGGATGGAAAGCTTGAGTCGGTAAGAATCAAACTGCTGGCAGTCATCAATCAGCAGAATTAGCCTGCAATACTGCATTCTAACCACTGCACCACCATGGCTCAAACCTTCAGAAGATGTGATATTTAGTGGTAATGAATTCAGTGGTAATGCTGGATGCATATGAAGAACATAAAAGTTTATACTCTTCAACTCAACCACATTTGTTGGCACAAAAGTGATCTGAATGATCTTGTTTGTGATCATGAATTTGTCTAAGAAGCAAGATGAACTTTTAGGTACAACATTAAAGGCCCAAAATTGTTTCCATTATATATAAGTTTGCTTTTTTGTTTTTAGCCAGCATGATGAATATAATTCTTTCCTCAAGAAGATGGGTGATATTTTATAAAAATGCTTGCTCAGTTATGGAAGGTCTTGGTCATGAACACAATGTAAATGTATGGATGTCATGTGTCTGATTAACGAAACACTTAAAAGGACTTTCAGGCATACTTGTTCATGACTCCTGCAGGTTAACTGAAAGTTGTCTTTCCTCATAATGGAAATAGATTATTGCCTGTACCATTAATCCATAAGAGAGTTATATGGAAACATTAAACTACTTTTGGAAAAGGCACACTATGTAAAACATGAATGGAATATCTGTGGAAATCTGAAGGTCATTGCACTTCTGTTCAATCCACAGTTTGAATACACAATATACAGGAGGTTTTTTTATATGAACAGAACAGTAGGAACAGAAAAAGCACTACATTTAGAAAGGGCAAAACTTACTTCATTGGTTCCTGGGGGGTAGTGGTGGAAAGAATGTGATAAACAGTTCATTTCTCAATCCTGAAAAGGTTTTATTTTTTTCTTTGCACATCAAACTCGTACTTTGAACAAACTTCGTAAAAGCAATGGATGAACAGGAACTGGATTGATGTACTTGAGGAATAAATTTCCAGGATTCATGATGCTAAGATTTAAGAAAGTGCTTTTGTAGTCCCTCAAATGAGAGAATTCATGAAGATGGCAAATTTAAGAAATATGCACGTAGAAGAAGTTTAAAAATTGGTATAGCAATCTTTCAAAAGAAAATATCTGCATAATTTTTTTTTTTGGGGGGGGGGTAAATTATAAACCAGAAAGCTATCCAGAAAATCTGAAAATGAGAGTGATCTCCTGAAGTTGTATCAACCTAGGGGAGGTAACATGTCATTGAAAAGTTCATTTTTTTGGACTCTTGCTTGGATTTCTTCCCTGTGAATCTTGGGGGATTCACTAACAAGCATGGTGAGAAAATTCACCAGAACATTCTAAACATTAAAGGATACTAAGGCAAAAAGGGTCCCAGGTTGTTGGCTAACTCCTGCTTCACCTGTAGAAGAGATGTTCCTGAGGTGACAGTCAACAGAAGAATGGCAAACTACTTCTGAAAAACTTGCCAAGAAAACTGGGGGACTTGTCCAGGCAGTTGTCAATCAGAATAGAGCTGGAAGGGACCTTGGAGGTCTTCTAGTCCAATCCCCTGCTCAAGCAAGAGACCCTATATCAGTGGTGGCGAACCTATGGCACGCGTTCCAGAGGCAGCTGTCATGCCTCCGTCAGAGCCTGAATCTGCAGAGGAAAATGAGCTGGAACATGGAGGTTGAGGGAGAGGTGTCTGTGGTTTCAGAGGGATGTGGGGAAGAACAGGCCGAGGCAGGCCAGGGCCTTTCAGGATTGGGACAGGATGAACAGGAGAGACAGAGTTCAGGCTATGAGCAAGAGCCACCTCCACCTGATCCTAGAGCACAGAGAGTGAAGAGAAGGAAGGAACAATGCAGGCAGGCTCAGCTACTCGGGAGGAGAGCATCCCGCCCCTCTCCACAAGGCACACCTGGAGACTGAGATTTAAGGAGACGCTGTGGGGAGAGGCATTTGTCGGGAACAAACGCTGATTCCTTGGAGTTTTGTGTGTGTGGTTGCTGATCTCTTGTTCTGTGACTTCTGCTTGGAAACCTGGAAACTCTGACCCTTGAACTGGCTGACAACATTACTTGGATGTTTATAGATCTCGGACTGTATTTTGACTTCCCTTCTGAAACTATTCAGGCAAGCGTGTATTCACACAGACTCATTAGGTTTATGATGTATGTGTCATTCTCTCTTATCTCCATGACCTTGAGTAAACTCCTCTCCTAAATCAGACTGTATGTGAAACTATTTGCAGCCAGAGGTGTGTGTGTCTTCCGTTGTTTGGAGGACTTAACAACCATGTTAACAACCACTTAACAACCATGTTACTAACTTAACAACTGCAATAATTCACTTAACAACTGTGGCAAGAAAGGTCGTAAAATGGGGCAAAACTCACTTAACAAATGTCTCTTTAGCAACATAATTTTTGGGCTCAATTGTGGTCGCATCTTTATTTTAAATTCTCAATACAGCTATTTGAAAATATATCTGTATCTTAATGCCATTTTATTGTAATTTCAAGTGATTAACAAATCACCAGACTTGTATCACTGTGCAGCCTTTAGTAAGTTAATAGGTCCTCTTTATTACGGCCTATCTAATTGCATTTCTTGCGTTAAATTGAGATTGGTATTCTTTCATCCCAGCCAGATGCCTTGAAGTGCATATATAAGAAAATGCCTCTGTCATGTTTCTCACATAAACAAAGAAACATGCGTGTTTTATGGAGAAAATGGACAATGCAACTCAAATTGTAGACATTATCCTGACATTCAGATTATATCGTTCAAGGAAAACATAAATAGCATTAGCATGCTAGGAAAAAAAAATGCCAGTTTGCTAGACCGAGTCCCTTTTCTAACAGTCATTCTAGTGAAGTGTGATGGGACAATCTTAAGACTATTGTAATATTAAGAGGTGAGTCTTGTTTTATTTTTTCTACTCATCTCTTTCTCCTTTTATGTTATGTCTGGTGTAGATGATAAACTTCACGACAAAAACTGTATCTTTCAATTGATCTGTAAATTTTAACAGGTCTTCTTAAGCTAAAGGGTGTAGTATAAATGATTTAAAGAAAAATAAATAAATAAACGTGAGAAGTGTGTACGTTGGCTGGAAGTTCCAAATAAAAAGAAAAAGAGAACAAGAAGTGCAGAAAATGATGAAAGAGAAGTATCTCACAGTTTTATCTTAATATTTCTACCCAGGAATTTTCTTTATTAATAATGCTGCTATTTATTGTCTCTGAGGAACAGAATCCACTAGGCTAATTACTGACCTGAAAACAAAGTATCCAAGCTAATAAAAGTTGAAGAGAAGGATCAGTTTCCTCAGTTATAAATCAAACAACTTGTGTCATTTAAAATATATATTAAAAGAAAGTCAACATGAATTCAAATGCAGAATTACTTAAGAAGCCATTAAACCTCAGGGGGAAAATAACTTAGCTAAAGAATCTGTTGATACCTTTCAGAAAATAGCATATATGATTAAGGTGGCCAGTTTTATATCATCTTACTCAGTTACTATCCCTACTTCCTTTTTACTGTACAATAAAATATTAGATGGTAGAAATCAGACATGGAGACTTAACAACATTTAAAAATTGTGATGTGATATGCAGATATTCTGTCCTTAGATTTAGATTTTTGTTCATAAATGCATTACTGAACTTTCTTGTTTTGTTTATAATTTTGTTTATAATTCACAATATTATTATATTGTTGCCTTTAAAAAAAAAAAAGTAAGTACCACTTAAGATGCATGGCAGGCAATGTCACACATATGCCCCATGAACACATACAAACTCATTTTGATAATCTTCATTATATTCTTTGCCAGGCTTAGATGCATATAGTATATGCAAAGTCATACATGGGTCTGAGTGGTTTACACTCCCATATTCAAAGGGATAAAACAAAATAACATAAAAATAATCTAACAATAAAATTTGTTAACATCAAGTAGCATCACATCAATCAAACAAACAAACAAAACAGCACTTCAGGGGGAATCAGTACTTAAGCTGAGGAGGTGCTTATTCTCCAGTTCTGTGATACAACACACTAGAATCAGGGGTAGTCAACCTTGGCTCTTTTATGACTCGTGGACTTCAACTCCCAGAATTCCTGAGCCAGGACTTCAACTCCCAGAATTCCTGAGCCAGGAATTCTGGGAATTGAAGTCCACAAGTCATAAAAGAGCCAAGGTTGACTACCCCTGCACTAGATGATGATATGATGATGATGATGATGATGATGATGATGATGATGGTGGTGGTGGTGGTGGTGGTGGTGATGATGATGATGATGATGATGATGATGATAATATGAATAATAGAATTGGAAGGGACCTTGGAGGTCTTCTAGTCCAACCCTCTGCTCAGGCAGGAAACCCTATACCATTTCAGACAAATGATTGTCCATTCTCTTCTTAAAAACTTCCAGTGTTGGAGCATTCACAACTTCTGGAGGCAAGTCTTCCCACTGTGAGGAAATTTCTCCTTAGTTCTAGGTTGCTGTTAGTTTCCATCCATTGCTTCTTGTCTTGCCTTCATGTGCTTTGGAGAATAGCTTGACTCCCTCTTCTTCGTGGCAGCCCCTTAAATGTTGGAACACTTCTATCATGTCACCCCTAGTCCTCCTCTTCATTAAACTAGACATACCCAATTCCTGTAACTATTCTTTATATATTTTAGTCTCCAGACCTTTAATCATCTTTGTTGCTCTTCCCTGCACTCTTTCCAGAGTCTCAACATCTTTTTTACATCATGGTGACCAAAACTGGATGCAGTATTCCAAGTGTGGCCTTACTAAGGCATTGTAAAGTGGTATTAATACTTCACGTGATCTTGATTCTATCCCTCTGTTAATGCAGCCTAGCACTGTGTTGGCTTTTTTGGTAGCTGAAGCACACTGCTGGCTCATATTTAAATGACTGTTCACTAGGACTCCGAGGTCCCTCTCACAGTTACTATTATTGACCCAGGAATGATCTATACTGTACCTGTGCAGTATGAATTCTATGAATTCAACCCTTAGCCAAAAGTTAGATAGGGTGAGAATATTCAGAAAAAGCTCTTTCATTAAGAATCACTTAATTGTTAATAATGTGCAGCACTTCAGAACGGATCTCTCAAATTTGCTTCAAAATATGTGGGAGCATGAATGCAACATCTTCTATAACACCTCAAATAATCTGTTATTTCCTGGGATCAGGGAAAAATGTTTCTTTTTCTTTTAATTCAAGAAACTTTGGGGAATGGCTTTTACGGCTATTCATTAAAAATCAGTACTTCTAACAAGTTACTTGAGGCTATTATTCCACTCTTCCCAGACTAAGAGATGTTTGAACATAAAACCTGTATAAGGAAATGATATATATGATAATAAATGTCACTCTGTAACTGACATAGATGTTGGATTTAAACTGACTTAAGAATGAAAAATGACTTGGACTCATCTGGAATGAAAAGAATATTGCTGTGACCTTTGTTTATTTAGAAGTCAAAACACCAAGTAAGGCAGAAAGCCTGCTGGAAATCACAGGAAGCATTATGGACCTATTGGCAACATCCAGATGCCAATATGGGAACCTAGAAATACACTGATTCATTCATCTCATTCATTGTGGCTGAACATTTATTCAAGAATGTAACGAGAAGAGGGCATATGTAAGCTTTCAAATTAGTTTTTAAAAAGCACTATGTTGCTATAGAACTGAGTAGATCTGGGTAGCAAAAACTGCTCAAGTTCATTGACCAAATAACTCCTGTTACTGGCAGCATAAAAGTATAGAAAGTAACTATTTATTTTTATCCCACCTTCATTGTTTATGAATAACTATATCCATAATATAGCAAGTAAGTGTGGTTCAGGGTTGATACAATGCCTTGTTTGAATTCTCTGAGCTCCTCCTCCTGCTTCTCTCCCTCTGCATTGATTTCTGAGCTAACAACATCAGGAGTTTTGGAAAATTAAGTTTCATTGGCTAGGAGGGATTATAAATCTTTGTCATCCAAGTAAATAACCTACCATGAACAAAGCATAAATCAGAACCACACAGACCTACAGTGCCATCCCTTTCAAGAATTTGGAAAGCAGGCAGGTGTATATCTAACTTCTGCCAAGGCTGCAGTTAAAAGACAATGGCATATATCAGTCTTGAAGGATTCCTTCGGCATGGATGAAAAGGGCAGGACAGTAGGTGGCATCCAGCAACTTTATTTCTTCATCTCCTGTGCTAAATCTACAGGTCTGATTCACAAAGCAGTATTTTGAATTCTGCTGCATTGTACAGATAGTAAGGATAATCTGCATCCCCTTGTACTTCAAACACACATCTGCTCTGTGATTTTTTGACATAGTAAGCTGTTTAGCCCATCTCCTAAAGCCATTTCTCTCTTCTCTCAAAAACTTTCAGTGCACATGACGGATATAAACAGCTAACGGCTGGAAAGGAAGACCTAACTCCTAAATCAATTATAACTGTTCTTCCCTCACTTGAAAAAAAATACTCTTAAGAAATACTGGAAAATATATGATACTTAGTATATTCTTTTTCCTTGAATGTTCATATATACCTTTGTTTTTACACCAGAGTTTGCATGGCTCGTTATACCAAAATTGCTAGACTTTGTAAACTTTTGCATAAAGGTTGAGTCTCTGGGGGTGATAGAGTATGTGGCAAAACATATTCAGAGTTCCCACTTGTTAAAGAACACAATGACCATTGGGAATATCAGGGGTTGGAAAGTTCAGATAGTTGCAAATCTCTAATGCTTACATTCTGTTTGAACATTCTACTCTTCTATCTCCTTTTATCTTTTGTCACCCTTCCTGAATGACAAATTAGTAATATGTGCAAAAAGAACTAGGCAAGACTACTTGGGTATATTGTGCTGAGTCATCCTTCCAAGTCAGCTGTGCTTAGTAAAGTCAGAACTTCTGGTGTTTAGGGAGTGATCTTGGTGTGGCAAAGTCACTGGAAGCAGAGTTCTATAGTGCTTAAGGTGTTGGGTTAGGACCAGGGAGAACCAGTTTGGTCCACCTTCAGCCAGAGAAGCTCACTTGGTGCCTCCTTCTTAACCCAACATATTCCACAGAGTATTGAAGAGGAGGAAGAGAAAATCTCTTTCTTTCTATCTATCTATCTATCTATCTATCTATCTATCTATCTATCTATCTATCTATCTATCTAATCTAATCTAATCTAATCTAATCTAATCTAATCCAATCTATCTCTAGCTAGCTGACTCCTGGAAAAAAGGCAGGATGTAAATCTAACAAGGAACAATTTGAGAAGGTTGTCCATCACTCTCAGCTTATCAGAATCTTTGCTATCTTGAAATTTTCAGCTTTTGACTTTATTCAGCTCTTGACATTTCAATTTATTTTATTGCTTCAGATGTTATTTTTCCAGTCAGTTTACTTTTGTGGCCTAAATGTGGATTGGCTTTACAAATACAAGATTAGCTTGATTGATTTATTGTGGTAATAATCCTGAAAGCAACTGCCAGTTAGGAGACCAGGCTGGCAAGTAAGTTTAATTCAGAAGCAGAGGGCAAAGAAAGTAAGCAGTGATAAGGACCTCTGGAAGTAGAACATTCTTAATTGCATGAGATGTAATCACACTAATAAAGTAGAATTCATTTTTTACAACCCTGTAGTATCTTAATTTGGGGTAGTGTCTGGGGGTGAGAGACTGGATGGAGATTAACATTTTACTTGTTGGCTGTCCTTCCAAATGTCTACACAGAATTGGCAGCAGATATTTTTTCTTTGTGCCCTAAAAGAGAAATATCTGCTTCCTTCAAGATTGAACTCTCAGCTGTCTGAGGGGGAGGCTAGCATCTACACCACTAGGCCACCACTCTGTTCAACATAGAATTCACTTCTATTTCATCTAAAATTAAATCATGTCAAATATGTTTATTTTAATTCTAGCTGCTTCTTCGCCTATTTTTTGACACATAGCCCCCACATTCTACTCAAGGACCCTTGGTCTGAAAACATTCTGCACCTTTCATTCTGCAACCTTCCCACTTGAAAGGTTGAGAGTTCAATTTTAGGTAGTGGCAGATGTTTCACTTTTACATCAGCTTATGAGATTTAACAAGACTTGGAAAGTGGCAAGGCCTTAACAGCAGTACAGCTGATCTGTCTTGGGAACAAATACTCTGTAAAATAGAAGGATTGCCTGTTCTATGCAAAACCTATGCTCACTATGTTGGGACAAATAGATTGTGAATATAAATCTTTTACCTACCTGGATTCTTATTTAATTTATATGGGATTAATATAAGCCAAACAATTTTATGATGTGCAGATAAACACACCAACTTGTTCCAAATTTAAATAGAATGAAATAGGACAGACTAACATTACACATATGGCTATCCATCTCTCTATAATGACTCCATGCAACATGCAAAGTTAAAAACAACAGTGTACGCAATCCAATCCATAATGTCCAAGATCACAGTCAAGATTGCCAGTGTACACAAAAAGAACAACAGAGTTCATTTACCCTCCTAGCCTAAATGCCAAGAAGTTTGCACTCTAAAAGTGGCTGCAAGGCCAAACTGATTTGCTTGACTAGAGAAAACATCATATCTTCATTTACAGTATTGTAGATTGGAAACCCCTCGTGGAATTTTTGCATAAAACAGGAAGAACTTATAATGTATGGCTTTAATGATTACATAGGATGAGTATAGAAAGAAGAGAGTCATGATGTCAGGACTAGGGTGACATGATAGCAGTGTTCCAATGTTTGAGGGGCTGCCACAAAGAAGATGGGGTCAGCATATTTTCCAAATGATATAGGGTTTCTTGCTTGAGTAGGGATTTGGACTAGAAGACCTCCAAGATCCCTTTCAACTCTGTTGTTCTGATTTAACTTTAGAGAAACAAATAGATTTATAATTGAACTTATAACCACTGTAAAGATTGGAAGCCACTTTTTTGTATATTTTTCTTTCTTTATTTTTTTCTTTTTTTCCTTTCTCTCTTGCACATTTAGTCTTCTTTTTGATTTCTTTCTTTTTCCTTCCTTATTCTATACTAACTTGCATTAGTTTTTTATGGTTTTTTTATTTTTTTTAATACAATTAATAAAATAATAAATAAAAATGGCTTCCACTTAGTTTACTTGTAGTCTGTAAGTGTGTTCTGCTTTTGGTATTAGGCAGATGTGCAGGTGAAAGGAACACTGAGTGCAAGCAACTTTTAATAATTAAAAGCTGGTTTGGCATGATTAGGGTTACGAGGGAAGAAACAGAAATGCTCAAGGTATACAGAAGAGAAGAAATGTCTCATAAACCACCAACAGACTATTACAACCACATGGATCAGTGTAGCACACAAGCCAACTAAAGGCCTTCAAAACATCATAAGCAGACCAAAAGACCCAACAATCCTAGAAGAAAAAAACAGGAGTCATCTACCTGTCATGCAACAACCATTATGTACACTAGGACAAACAGGCAGAAGATTGGCAGAACGCATCCATGAACACCAAGTAGCAGGCAGAATACATGATGAAAATTCTTTAATTTCACCACACATAGACAGATTTAATCAGAGTTTCAATTGAGAAAATGTGACCATCCTAGACCAAGTCAAGTCTAAAAACATCAATGAATTTCTAGAAGCCTGGCACTCTGACAAACCAGTCAATAGACACATAGACATTAACAACATCTATAGACTTTGTAAAACAGCGGTTCTCAACCTATCGGTCGCGACCCCATTTGGGGTCGATCGACCATTTCACTGGGGTCGCCAAGCAAGGCTGTCCGCCATTTTTTTTGTCCGCCATTTTTTTCCCCTTTTCCGGTGGGTGCCTTACCTCCCTTGGGCTGGGCCAGCAGGTGGTTGGCCTGCTCCGTCTCTGCCGCTTGCCAGCTACGCCTCGGCCGGCGCAGGGGGCGGAACCACGCATGCATGGTGCTCCCGGGCAGGGAAAGTCCTCGACTTACGACCGGTTGGGTAGTCTTGACTTACGACCGGTTTAGTCCTCGACTTACGACCGGTTTAGTCCTTGACTTACGACCGGTTTAGTCCTCGACTTATGACCGGTTGGGGGTCGCGGCATTAAAAAGGTTGAGAACCACTGTTGTAAAAGCTCAAAAAGGAACAAAAAAGCTAAACCTTCTCCACCAGCAATCAGAACCCAGATCAGCATAGATTAACTCCAGTGTTAATATCAGACCAACAATCAAGTAAACAAAAACCCAATCAAGATACTGCCAAAGAAGACATTAGTAAACAGCCCAACCAAAGAATCTCTAAGACCAACATCACAACCAACACTGAGAAACAAGCCACCAGAATATAAACTGACATCAAACAGCACTCCTTACTAGCACTGACGATGTTACCTCATTTGGGTAATGAAACGTCTGCAAGAAAACAACCAACCTCAGAGAGCACCAAGGACCCCTCACAAGAAGAAATAAGAAATTGTGTAAAGAAGAAGAAAAAAGATTGATTAATATTATGTAACTAGTGCACACAATCTTTTCTCTGGAACAGAAAAGGGCATTATAAAATCCACGAAATGTCACTTTCACCCTTAGAATGTATTCTTCTGAAAAGATAGCTTTGGATTATTTCAGATTCAACACTGAATTATAAAAAGGCCATCCGTTCTCCCAGAGATCCATTCTTATATCCTGTTTAGTGACACGACCATTTTCAGCACTGCCCCAGCAAACCAAATTATAAATTTAAACATTTGTGTTCACTTCAAGCAAGCAGGAAGATGGGAAGCATCACAACTGTGTTGGTCAGAGTAATACACCTCTTGTCATCAGAACCCAATATTACAGACTGACAGTATTTGGAAGGGGTTATTGCATATCAAATCATTCTATCACATTACTGCTGAGACAATATTGTTCTCTCCTGGAGCGAGTAGGAAAGCAATAAGAAAAACTGTTGCATTTTATATTATTTTTATTTCCACTTAATGGTGCTGGCTCTCAGAGATATATCTGACTCTCCCTGGAGCCTGACCCTAGTGTTTTCTTAGGAAAAGACACATTTTGTTCAAAAACAGTTAAGACTTAAAATGACCATTGAG